>NC_056749.1:506341045-506366045 GCF_019279795.1 Protopterus annectens
CTATAATAGCAGGATTTGTGTTAGCATGAATTTTCTGAAGGAAATAAAATGTGAAACTCAAATATGTGTCGTTTTTTGTTCATTATTTAGTGACTTCAGTCCTTCATGATTCGTGAGAAAACCACAGATTTTATAAGGAACAGACCAAATATTTGAGGCAAAAATTTGGACATTCTGTGAAAATCTGTACAAGTTGAGAGGTATGGACAGACTATAAGTTTGCATCTGCAATTTTAGTACTCTGAAATATGTGACTGATTAACCATCATAACTAAAATATCACAAATGGTTGGAAGGAGCTGCTAAAAAATATAATTGTAAAAAAGTAATGAATTAAGTAAATACGGATTTTTTTTCTACAAAAGAAGTGAAGGGGAGGTAAAGTGAGTTGTATTGAAACAATTAAAATGCAAGTAGAAATTAACAGAAAAGTGAGAAGGAAGTGATATAGTCTTTCAGAAAATGCACAGGAAATTTTATAAAACAATATTTATGAGCATTACGCCGTTGTTTCTTTGAAACTGTAGAACAGCTTTGTAAGTATGCTGATCTCAACACATCCTAGTAGAGTCTGCTGCATTCATCCCCAGATATGCTTTTAGATGTACAGGAAGCATGCTGAAAGCTGAACCTCAGGAACATTGCTGACAGACATGTCTGCATAGTCTACCTAGCATACATTTTATATTGCAGTCTTTTATTTTTAATGCATTGACCCTTCATTTTTTAATGGTGATTGTGGTCATATGACTATGGAAGAGGTTGTGATTAGGTCCTATAAGAGTGGAATGAAAGTTAATAAAAGTAGATTATACTCTCTCAAATGGATGAAATGGAATTACATACAAGAACAGAAGGGTCTCTATTATATAAGCAAATGCACTAAATTGAGAATGCTATATAATCGACCCACTAACACTGAAAAAACAGATCAGCGATATTTTTCCCCTGGGAAAAAAATCGCTGCTCCATTAAAATAAAAACATAAAATAAAGTGGGGGGCTTTGCCCCTACACCCCCCAACAAATATACCAACTCTGAGATTGCATCACAGTGGAGGAAATGGCAAAGTCCCATAAATGGCCCAGTGATGTTTTTCCCTAGGAAAAAAAATCGCTGTTCCGTGCTTTTGAGATTTTGTCATTTCAGGTAAGTCGGTTTGATTAAGCAGTGTTCGCAATTTAGTGCATTTGTTGTACTAATAGGGACCTGAATAGACTTGGACAAACAAAAATCAGCATTTTCATGCCTTATAACTTCATAGGTTCTTTGGTAAATATTACACTATTAGTCTACAGAACACTACAAGACTAGCCAGTTATCAGAGGTCAGTATCAAACCCTGTGCCTTGTATATGTGAGGATAAAATCTTAACCATTGTAACAAACCTTCTCCATGCTTTAATCTGTCTTGACAGGAAGCATTACAATGTAAATAATTTTTATATTTTTATTTTAAAGGTCCTGATAAGATGAAATTTCAGACTGTAATACAGACACACACACGCACACATACTACTACAAATATTGCACAGCTTATATCTATATAGCTGCTGACTCCTTGATTGCATTTCATGGCACTTTTTTAATTAAGATTTAATACCTATTTTGTACTACATTATTTGTTTTTACCTGTGCATTACTCCTATGCCAAAACAGATTGAATACAATGCGTACTGCACCCTAATTAACAAATTCAAAATAAATACATAATTATCAGAAAATAACATTAGTGGTCTTTGTTGTACAAATAGGGATCATAACAATGACTGTTTAAGAAAGAAGCTTGCAAATTCATTACTTAGAAATTAAAAATAAACTAGATAATTGAGGAATTAACACTCACTGTCAGACTGTTACAATAGTGAAAATTCTTGAATGTGTCCATGAAGAAAAGTTGCATCTGTTCATGAGGAAACTCGTATTCAAAGTGTTACAGATAGCAGCAAAAAATGAGTAGTAAAAAGTAATAAGAAAAATGCCAGACACAGGATTCCCAATAGTAATAGGGAAAACACCAGGCACATGATTCCCAGTAGTAATAGGGAAAACACCAGGCACAGGATTCCCAGTAGTAATAGGGAAAACACCAGGCACAGGATTCTCAATAGTAACAGGGAAAACACCAGGCACAGGATTCCCAGTGGTAATAGGGAAAACACCAGGCACAGGATTCCCAGTGGTAATAGGGAAAACACCAGGCACAGGATTCCCAGTAGTAATAGGGAAAACATCAGGAGCAGGATTCCCAGTAGTAATAGGGAAAACACCAGGCGCAGGATTCCCAGTAGTAATAGGGAAAACACCAGGCGCAGGATTCCCAGTAATAATAGGGAAAACACCAGGCACAGGATTCCCAGTAGTAATAGGGAAAACACCAGGCACAGGATTCCCAGTAGTAATAGGGAAAACACCAGGCACAGGATTCCCAAGCATTCCAAAAGCCACAGCAGTCCATTCAGTGTATTTTAAAAATGAACAGTCTTTTATTCACATTAAGAACTCTGTTAATTAATGGTATAAATATCAGTGAAGAATGTTTTTTAATTGATTCTGATGAAGTCTGTGGTGCAGTAGATGAAAGCGCTTAATCTTATGGAGCTCTTGATGTGAATAAAAGACTGTTTATAAAATACACTGAGTGGACTGCTGTAGCTTTTGGAGTGCTTGGGAATCCTGTGCCTGGTGTTTTCCCTGTTACCACTGGGAATCCTGTGCCTGGTGTTTTCCCTTTTACTACTGGGAATCTTGTGCCTGGTGTTTTGCCTATTGCCACTGGGAATCCTGTGCCTGGTGTTTTCCCTTTTACCACTGGGAATCCTGTGCCTGGTATTTTCCCTATTACCACTGGGAATCCTGTGCCTGGTGTTTTCCCTATTACCACTGGGAATCCTGTGCCTGTTGTTTTCCCTTTTACTACTGGGAATCCTGTGCCTGGTGTTTTCCCTTTTACTACTGGGAATCCTGTGCCTGGTGTTTTCCCTATTACTACTGGGAATCCTGTGCCTGGTGTTTTCCCTATTACCACTGGGAATCCTGTGCCTGGTGTTTTCCCTTTTACTACTGGGAATCCTATGCCTGGTGTTTTCCCTATTACCACTGGGAATCCTGTGTTTTCCCTTTTACTACTGGGAATCCTGTGCCTGGTGTTTTCCCTATTACTACTGGGAATCCTGTGCCTGGTGTTTTCCCTATTACCACTGGGAATCCTGTGCCTGGTGTTTTCCCTTTTACTACTGGGAATCCTATGCCTGGTGTTTTCCCTATTACCACTGGGAATCCTGTGCCTGATGTTTTCCCTATTACTATTGGGAATCCTGTGCCTGATATTTTCCCTATTACTACTCGGAATCCTGTGCCTGGTGTTTTCCCTATTACTACTGGGAATCCTGTGCCTGATGTTTTCCCTATTACTATTGGGAATCCTGTGTCTGGCATTTTCCTTATTACTACTTGGAATCCTGTGCCTGGTGTTTTCCCTATTACCACTGGGAATCCTGTGCCTGGTGTTTTCCCTTTTACTACTGGGAATCCTGTGCCTGGTGTTTTCCCTATTACTTTTTACTAATATTTTTGCTGGTTGTAAGGGATAACACTGACAGTTTTTGTTACAGATAAAAAAACTGCAGACTAGCACAAAATTATCACACATCAGGTAACTGTCAAACAACAGAGGGTAACCTTATTGTGCACGAATATGTTCCATTCCTTTTAGACAAATAAATAGTTATTGTCAACAAGCAAGCAGTACTTCAGAATTAGATGGTAGAACCTTGTGCTATAATTCTCTGAGTTTTTCAAAAGATGTGATGAAAATTTGTCAAAGTTGCTTTCAAAAGAATGCATTATATAAGAAAATAACACAAATAGAGCAGCTTAGTGAAGCGGCTTAAAAACGACTAATAAGAAAATTTAAAGCAACCATAGACTAGCCATCAAGCAAATAAAACTTAAAGCATTAAAACTACTTAGGAAGCTTGGAAAAATAAATTAAAATCCTCTCAAAGGCTTCAAAAATGTATTAAACAATAAGTGCTTTCAAAACTATTTCAAATGGCTCAGTATTAAAGAAGAATAGTTGTTTTAATTCCCCCATACACTCATTTATTTCTGCCTTTGACAAGGTTTGTTATTTGGAAATTAATTTTGTTCTGAATAGAAAGAGGAAATTATTTTACAACATGTCAAGAGAAGAATTTTAATTAATGCATGATTGTAGGTGTAATGATGCCATTAGAATTATGAAACCAGATAAGGGTGGGGGTATAGTTTTATTTGATAAGATAAAGTATACAAATCAGTTATTTGTTATTTTTTGTGATACAGATAAATATCAGGAAGCATCTAGGAATGAATTTTTTAGCACATAGGAAAATTCAATTATTCCTGGAAGATTCCCTTCTACAGGGTGTTATTTCTGAGGAAATATTTAATTTTTTAAACATTGAATATTCACTCATCCCTGTTGCTTTTAGGATTCCAAAAGTCCATAAAACTATGCATTAACCCCCATTTAGAGTTAGCAATGCCACACATAATAGTCTCACCTATCCCCTAGGAACATTTATTGATAGACTTCAATAAACCTATTTACTGTTTACTGAAAGATTCTTGGGATTTTTTGTTGAAAATTAATAAGGAGTGGTACAGTGAGGACTGTTGTTTCTCAACTATTGACATGGTTGATGTGTTCACAGCCATTGCCCATCAAGAAAGGTTGAAGTTATTTTATAAAGCTATAAGAAAATTGACAAGTTTAAATAAAATATTGGCAAACTTTGTTATGAGTGTGATGGAACTTATCTTGACAAGCAAGTTTTTCACCTTTGGAAAGGAATATTTTAAACAGCTTAAAGGTGTGGCGATGGGTGCAAGTTGTGCACCAATACATGCCATTTTGGTCATTTATGCTTAAGAATGTAAATTAATTTTCAGTTCAGAATTCTCCAATCACTGGGTTGCATATTTCTGGTTTTTGGATGATAGCATTATTTTGTGGAAAGAGACATCACAACAACCAGTACTATTTGTAGAATACTTAAATAGTACTACCTCATATTTTATATTCACTACTACTTTATCAGATACAAGTATAGAGTACTTGGATGCAACCTTATCCAAGGATAGAGAAAATTGTACTTTAGCATCTAAAGTTTATAGGAAAGACACATTTTCTAACAGATATTTAGATTATCAAAGTAATCATCCTAGTTACACTAAAAGGAACATTTTTATGGGGCAGCTGGTTAGAGCAGCTGGGATGTGTTCTAATTTTGAAAATTTCAAAATAAAAGTAACTAATATAACAAATGTTTGTGGAAAGGGGTTATCTCCAATCCCTGATAAGTCACATTTGTGGCAAAGTTATGTCTGGATGGGGAACAAAATATAAACCACTTTTGGGGTGAATTGTCCCCTGATTTCCCTCAAATGTTGAGCAGGCAATACACAGGCATATAACAGAAGTATGTTGTTCTCTTTTCGTTCTGGAGTAGGAAAAATCAAAGATATAATTACCAAAAATTGGGTTATTATTAAGGGAAACCCAAACATTATAGAGGTCATAGGTTATGAACCCCACTTTCTATACAAAGCTGGCAAGAATCTTAAATATATTTTTGAGTATGCTAAAATCAACTCATACCTTTCTTTTAGAGGTATAACCCAATGTGGAACAATGTTTCTATATTTTGGAAGTGCAATCTGTTTCCTTACAACAGATACCATTTTAATTAAGTTAAAAAAAGGGGGAACTGTAATACTAGAGGTATAATTTATATTGTGATTTGTGACAAATGTAATTTTTTTATGTCAGGAAAACTGAGAGACAACTGAGAAGGATAATTTATGAACATCTGTATGCCATTTCTAACGCTAATCTTAATAATTATTTTTATAAACATACCTTAGAATGCCAGGGTTTTACAAAATTTAGGTTTGGTGTTTTGGATGTGGTCTCCTAAAAATCTAGGGGTGGATGATGGGAGCTGGATTTAGAAATTAAAGAGATGCAGTGGCAAATAAAGCTAAATGCTACACTTTCTCCAGGCATCAGTGAGAATCTCTCCATACTTCCCATTCTAAGAAAGAAAGCCCTAGATTTATCAAAGGAGGTTTACCCAAATGGATGGAACTCAAGTTTTAGACTTTTTCCATTTGGTATTTATTTTCATTTTATCAGTGTATTAAGATATAGTATGGATTGTATATTTTTAATATATATTTTTCAATAAGATTAGGAAAGTCCTGGGGTATGTAAGTATTTTGTTTTTTTTCATATTTTTTTAATTTATTCAATTTAATAATAAAAGGTTTAAGGAATTTTTTAGGAGGAGGCAACATTTAGTGATTTAACAAGTTTTTTATATGATGTCCAATTTCATATACATTTTGTATGTCTTTTTTATTATAAAGTATCTCTTTAAGATGAACTAATGACTAAGACTGAATGTGTTTGTGTGAATCAGAGGGAGGATAGAGGAATGGTGGGGATGCAGGGAGTAGAGTTGGTGAAGGTGGATGAGTTTAAGTATTTAGGATCAACAGTTCAGAGTAATGGTAAATGTGGAAGAGAGGAGAAGAAGAGAGTACAGGCAGGGTGGAATGGGTGGAGAAGAGTGTCAGGAGTGATTTGTGACAGATAGGTACCAGTAAGAGTGAAAGGGAAGGTCTACAAGAGGGTAGTGAGACCAGCTATATTGTATGGGTTGGAGACAGTGGCATTGACAAAAAGGCAGGAGTCAGAGCTGGAAGTGGCAGAGTTAAAGATGTTAAGATTTGCACTGGGTGTAACAAAGATGGACAGGATTAGGAATCACTATATTAGAGGGTCAGCTCAGGTTGGACGCTTTGGAGACAAAGCCAGAGAGGTGAGATTGCATTGGTTTGGACATGTGCTGATGAGGGATGATGGGTATATTGGGAAAAGGATGTTAAGGATGGAGCTGCCAGGTAAGAGGAAAAGAGGAAGGCCTAAGATAAGGTTTATGGATGTGGTGAGAGAGGAAATGCAGGTGGTTGGTGTGACAGAGCAATATGCAGAGGACAGGAAGAAATGGAAACAGATGATCTGCTGTGGTGATCCCTAACGGGAATAGCTGAAAGAGAAGAAGAAGATCTCTTTAAGATGAACTGTTGTTAATTGGATGATTGGTTGTATTTTTTTTATAAAGTACTTTAACTGAAATGCTTTAAATGTTCTAATGAAGTCCCGTTTGTTTTTTTGGGATGAAAGCACTTTACATTTAATACATTTTTGGAAGTCTTTAAGAAGATTTTAATTCATTTTTCTGAGCTCCCTAAGTGGTTCCAATGTTTTTAGTTTTATTTGCTTGCTGGCTGGTCCATGGTGGCTTTTCATTTAGTTATATGAAAAATAACTTTAGACTTATTTTATTTATCATTTCACACTTGCTCTGCTTTCAAGATGCCAGATTCAATTCTTCAATACACCAGAGAAGGCAAAGCATTGGAGACCTCACCACTGTCTTGAATCCATGTAAAGATATAGAAGCACAAAATAAAGTATAAATGGAGTGGGAACCCAGCTGATTAAATCTTAGTTAAATGTTCTAATAATGGTCAAACCTATTTATTTAATGCATTTGTTTACTGGGAAAGTTCACTGGGCCTGAAATGAACCCATTTTCAGTGGAGGTCCGGGGAGAAATGTAATTACATACAAATAAAAATTATACTCAACAATACAATGTATATAAGGTAGTGGTAGCACATTAAATAAAGTAATAACCACATAGAATAATTTGGTAATAACATTACATAAATTGATAATAACAGTGAAGAATTGTTTACAATCATGGTACGAGTGTAGAAATAGAAGTTTTAAATGTTAGGTAAGATTATTAGCAAAGAGAGAGGAAATTAGCTTAAAGGGTAAAAAGAAGGAGGGTAGAAGGCTTAAGGTAGGGATAGCATAGGCTAAAGTGACAACAGAAGGAATAGATATGATAGAGAGAAGGGGAAGATAGACTAGTTGTAAAGTGAAGCGAAGCAGGATCTTGGGAGGGGGTCAAGATTTGGGGTCGTCAGTAGGGCTACAGGTGCTTATCCAATGTGAGGAGAGATGAAGTTTAAGGGATTTTTTTTTAAAGCAGTGGGATTACTGATAGTTCTGATTGAAGGAGGGAGATGATTCCATAGCTTGGAGACAATAAAAGAATACAGCATTTGACCGGCTGAGAGCTTAGGTTTATCAGTGTTTAATAGCATTTTGTTTTCTGACCTAAGGTATCGATTAGGATGGTATATGGTTAGAATGCAGGAGAGGGACAGGCAGGCAGCTTGGTAGTAAATAATTTTATGGACAGTAGTTAGTTGTAGATATATGAGATGATGGGGGAATTCGAGCCAGTTTAGTTGATGTAGTGCGGAACAGTGGAGGGTGGAGAATTTAGCATTTGTAGCAAATTTGGCAACTTTGTTGTAGCATGAATTGAGTTTAGTATTTTAGAGAGGAGTGAATATTGGTGAGGATTGGGGCACCATATAAGAGTGTTGGAAGCAGGAATGATGAGGCAAGAGCCTTTTTTTTGCAGAGGAGCTAAGAAAGTAGTTGTGCCTACAAAGGGCTCCTAGTTTTTGTTGGTTTTTTTCATGTTATTATTGGATATGAAGGTCAAAGGTTAAGGTGTCGTCAATGATCACACCAAGTAATTTGGTACTGGGAATGACTTCAATAACAGTATTATTTTGGGAATGAACAGAGAATTGAGACTTGTCACCTGGGCTGAATTTTGTTGGGGTAAATATTAAGAGTTTAGTTTTATTGGGGTTAAGAGCGAGATGGTTCTATGACATCCAGGATTCACTTATGGTAAATGCTTTTTGGGTATGTTGCTGTAGTATAGAGGCAGATTAAGAAGTGCAGATAATAGTAGAATCATTTGCATATTGGATTACAATACTGTGGGTAAGAGAAATGTGGAAGTCATTGATAAATATACTAAATAAAAGGGGACCCAGTATAGAACCCCGAGGTACCCCTGTACTGGTGTTGATGAAAGGTGAGGCACAGCACTGCCAAATAGTAGATTGCTGCCTATTTCTGAGATAGTTAGAAAACTAATGAAGGGTGGGGGGAGAGGTGCCAAGGTTGGAGAGTTTAGTAAGCAGAAAGGAGTAGGAAACTGTGTCAAATGCTTTTGATAGATCGAGAAAGAGTGCAGAGAATATGGAGCCATCATCCCTAGCTGTATTACCTGTGTCCAGGAAGGAAATGAGGGTGGTGTATTGCTATGTCCTAGCCTAAAGCCATGTTGAGTGGAGGAAAGGAGGCGGTGTTTAACCATGTGATTAAGCAGCTGAACATGAATGCACTTCTCAAGTATTTTTGAGATGTGGGAGAGAATGGCAATAGGCCAGAAGTCTGAGATATCAGTTATTGCCACCTTTGGGAAGTGGGAGAACATATGCCTTTTTCCAGATATCAGGTATATATAATTCCTGAATGGAACTATTGAAGAGAATCCACAAAAGACAAAAATACACAGGAATGGGTGGAAAGTGTGGTACAAGAAAACTGTGTAAACTAGAAGTAAAAAACAAATACCGAACCAACACGGCTGGGCAAAAACCTCTCTTTATTAAACAAAATAGTAATAAAAGTTGAGCACTTTTGCGATAACACTATCGCTTCTTCAGACTATTAAACAACTAGACACAAATGCCTTAGCTCAGCACATTGTTTTGCATGGCTCAGAACAGACTTTTAAGTTCTTTGTACTCCAGGTTTTGGATGTTAGTATTAGAGGGGGTGATACATCTAATAAAACAGAAAGGGCTGAACAGAAATATATCTTGCTCTTGAATGCAGAGAAACTGCCTGGTTTAAATGGTGTTTCTTGCCTTAAACCTTTCTTGAAAGCACACCTGCTTAAACGTTAATGTTGTTTTTAAACTTAGATTTTATTTGTATTGTTTCTCTTGTATTTATAACAATTGTTGCATTGTTTGTGTGTGTGTACCTTTTAATTATTTCATCAGATTTGCATATGATAGCTGATTGGTTTTGCTTTCTTTTTAAACTCATGTCTTTCTACTTGTTTATTAGTTTGAAGAAGCGATAATATTATTGTGAAAACACTCACTTTTTATTAATTTCTATTTTGTTTAATAAATAGAGGTTTTTGCCCAGCCGTGTTGGTTCGGTACTTGTTTTTTACTTCTATTGAAGAGAATGCTGATGAGGTAAGCTATGGAGGAGGCTGATAGTTGTAAGAATTCTGCAGGTAGGACATTGGTGCATGGTTTTAGTTTATGAAGAAGTTTTTATATGGTTGCGGTAAGTATGGGATAGAGTCAGAAAGTGGGTAATGTAGTAGTTGTGGTATGTACTATTTAGGGTTTGTTTGGTTTGTGTTGATGGGTGGGAAGATGGTAGTAAGCTTAGCAATAGTGTCAATGAAATAAGAGTTAAAAAGAGAGGCTAACTCACAGGGTGTTTTTTCTGGGTTTGGGCATGGATTATGGGTAGTCCCAGGGTGGAGTAGAGTTGATTGCTCCCCAAAATTTTTTGGGGTTGTCATTGTTGGTTTTGTAGGGTTTGGAAGTATTAGTTTTTGTTTTTAAGTACTAATCATTTGTCCTGATTGCAAAGTTGTTTATATTACATGAGGTTGGAAGGAGTTTTGTTTTTTAGCCAGGTTTTCCAGGCTTTATCTCTAGAGGACATAATTTGCTTTGTGGACTTGGCAAGCCAGTTAGCATGTTTTGTCTTGACTCTTTTTAGCTGGAGAGGTGCAAGACTATTTAGGATACTAAGAAATGTGGAATTGAAGAATTGCACAGCTTCATTAAGAGGGAGAGATTTTAGTGGATGGATTCCAGTTAGTATTGTGCCAAATATCATTAAAGGTATTTGGGGAGAAATGGGACAGATTTCGGGTATATCTATATCGGTGTATGTTTGGTAAAGTGCTGGACTTGCGTATTATAAATGCTTGTAAGTGGTCACTTATATTGTCCGCGAGTATACCGGAAGTGGAAATCTTATTAGGGTCAGAAACCATGATCTAATCCAGGATTGAACCTTTCATATTCCTATTGTCAGGTCTGGTAATATCTGAAATAAGCTAAGTATAGATGTGAAGGTTGATGTCTGAGGAGGGGTTGTTATTGGAGATGTCTAACCAGTTAATATTAACATTGCCTAGGATGATTGTTTCATTTTTTATGTTTTTGGTTGTCCAGGCAAGAATATTCTTGAGAATGGAAATATTGTTGCCTGGGAGAATGTATATGACCATGATACAAAGGCTTTTATAGTCATTTAGTTTGAAATAGGTGATAAGTAACTCTGCAGTGGAGAAGGAGGGAATGGGCTTTGAATATGGAATCATTGTGAAGGTGCTTGGATATAAGGTGATGCCTCCACCTTTTTTGTGGAGTCTGCCTGTTCTAAGGCAGAAATAGTTTGAGGGAAGAAATTCAGAATCCTTTATATATGGTTTTAGCCAAGTCTTGTTTATGGCTGTAAAGGCTGGTTTATATTGACTTAACCATACATGCAGAAGGAGGATTTTGTTTCATATAGTTTGAATGTTGATGGTGGTGAAATTTAGGGATTTTGTGGAGTTATCCCAGGATGCAAAATACTCCCCTACTAGCCTCAGTAAGAAACTGAGATGCCTCATAAAATCCTCCAAAGCTAGTTATGAAAATAAAATTGCAAAAGATTCCAAAGACAACCACAAAGCATTCTATAACTATGTCAAGAATCTAAATGGCAATGCTCAGATCTGCTCTGAGCTAAAACAGAATGGCAATAAATATACTGATCCAAAGGATATTGCCAATATCCTGGCAGATCGATTCAGTGCCAACTTCACCCCCCCTCACCCCCTAAATGTCCCATCTCAATACCAGAAGATTGCCAAATTCCAGTAATAATGGCCACACAGGTACAAAACGCACTCTCTAAAGTCAAGAATACAGCATCCATGGGACCAGATGACATCCCAGGCTGTGTACTACATGAACTACAATATGAACTGGCACCTCACCTAAGTGTCATGTTTAATCATAGCCTCACCGCAGGTTTCGTGCCCACTGAGTGGCGCAGAGCTACAGTTATCCCAATCCACAAGGGGGGATCCACCTTGGATCCCGGAAACTACCATCCCATCAGTCTGACAAGCCTTATCTGCAAGGCCATGGAGCGTATTATCATGGAACTTATAAACAAAGACATTGGCAACCTTCAAACACTGGACCCCACCCAGTTTGGGTTTGTGAAGGGCCGATCATGTCTCCTGAACCTGATTGACTTCTTTCAATCAGTCTCCAGAGCCATGGACAAGGGTAAGGTGGTCCACACAGCCTATCTAGACCTTGCCAAGGCCTTTGACACCATCCCCCACTCTGGAATCATAGATAAACTTACTAAGTTGGGTATTAATCCCTATGTCACCCAATGGGTGCTAAATGGCTTACTGATAGAACCCACACTGTAAAAGTAGCCGACTCCAAATCCAGCTCCAGACAAGTGACAAGTGGAGTACCTCAGGATTCAGTCCTGGGGCCGCTCTTGTTTGGCATCTACTTCTCTGAAGTACAGGTCAACACTAAGGGACTCTGGCTAACAAAGTTTGCAAATGACTGCAAACTGGGAGCCATTATTGAATCCCCAAATGATGTGGATACTCTACAAAAGGGCCTTACAGAAACAGATGCTTGGTGCCAGAGCCATGGGCTCAAGCTCAATGCCAAGAAATGTATTGTTATCCCCTTTGGGAAAAACATGTATCCATGAATTACCATATAGGTGGCAGTACACTAAACACAGAAAGTGTGATAAGAGACTTAGGGACACAGGTGGACAGTGGTCTCACCTTCGATAACCACATCGCCACAACAGTCAGGAAATCCTTCTATGTGGCACACCTCATCACAAAGGGCTTTTCATCCAGAAAAAAGGAGGTCATTGTCCCACTGTACTCATCCCTCATTAGACCCATTATAGAATACAACGCCCCATTTGGTATGTACCTCTCAAGACATCTGCAACAACTGGAAAGACCTCAGAAATACCTCACTAAAAGAATCACAGGCCTAAAGCAGATGCCCTACACTGACCGCCTTAAAAAACTCCAGCTATACTCTGTTGCATATCGTCTACTCGGAGGCAATCTCTGCTTAACATACAAGGCCATGTCAAACCCAGAGCTGTTGGACATGCTACACTTAAAGAAATCCCAATCCCTCAGAGCTACACGCTCCAGGCATCTAAACCTTGTCATCACAATAAACAAAACATGCTGGAGGGATAGGTTCCTGACCCAGAGACTCCCCAGACTCTGGAATAGATTGCCCATACATGTCAAGCAGAGTGCCTCTTTGGACCTCTTCAAGAGGAACCTTGACGTTTGGATGGGAGAAAGGAAATTCACCCCAGGGATCACGTCAGTCGCCCTGCTAGACAGGGGTCCAGGAAAGTAAATAATGTGGGAAGAAATAGCCAGGGAATTGTTATGGCTAGGCTTGTATAGCCTAGTACCAACCTATGAACCTATGAACCTATGAGTTAGGGACATTATGAGAGGAAGGAGAAAGGCCAGGGTTAGAGTGAATATCACCACAGTGCACTAGGCTGAGATGAATAGGAAAAAGTTTTGGATGTTGCTTCTTTTTTGGGTCCTTAATATAATTCTGGACAAGGGTACTAGGGATATTTTCATGTGGAGAGAAGAATATCAGTTTCATTTTAAAATTATATCAGTGGCATACAGATTAGAGCAGATTGCAGAGTAGCTGAAGGGGAGGACATTGTAGGTGGATGTCGATGTGGGTTTGGGAGGTATATAAGATAGAAAAGAAGCCTTCATGGTACCCAGAACTGGAACCACAACTCATTCACCTCCCCAAAACCCACACTCGAAAGAGAATCAATGGATGCTGTTTAAAGCAGACCAAAGATAATGTAACTCTGAAGAAAACTGACAAGGATTAAGAGTAGTCTAAAAAGATGCTGGAGATAGGTAAGGTGCTATAATGGCATAGGAGATGGAGTCATTCACCTTGTGGAAACTCACATCTCAGTATAACATGGAACAAAATATTTTCTGGAAATTCTAACAATATGGAAGAGTATCGCTGCACCATTACAGGAAGTAGAAGAATGAAGAGATCGTCTGTCGAGGTACACAGGAGAGGGATAGGGAAAGAGAGTATGTAATAGGGAAAGAGAGTATGTACACTTTATTTGGTTAGTTAGAAAATGTATTTAAGTGAGTATCATGTACATGTTTTAGAAGAAACTGTGAGACAAAAGTACAAGACACTGATGTAAGTATTTTGCAGAATAAACTTATCCAAGAATCCACATCCTAGATTTATAATCAGACATCCTGAGAGCAAAATTAAATGGGCTGCAGAGCTTGCTAATGATAAATCAGTATGAGGTAATTAGATTCCAGCAGAACCATTTGAAGTCCTGCAAAATGATGCTAATTTAGTGTGATGTTGAATTTGTAAACAAACATGAAAAGTTCAGCAGTGGATATTGGATTAAAAAAAGTTTACTTAATCTTCACAAAAAGGGCAAAGCTAAAGATTGCCTAAGAGTTAGTCTTCAGTAGTATATGGACCAGCTACTGCCAGATGAGCAAGAAGGGGCAGCATCATGGGATATCAAATTGCCAAAATGTAATGGGTAATCAAGAATTAAAAGAAATTAAGACAGTATATTTAAATCTGCATTACTGATTACTCTAAAGCACTTGATTATGTGCACCATAGAAATCACTGGCAAGCTGTGAGAGAAACATGGATGCCTGTTCATCTAGTCTCACTCCTGAACTATTTTCATGGACAACAAGAAGTGATATAACTAAATATGGAATACCTTAGTGTTACAAGATTAGGAAAGGTTTATGGCAAGGCTGTATGTTCTCACTCTGTTTATTAATTTAAAAGCTGCATATATTGGGCTAGTAGAATTAGATGTTGCCATTAACATTACCAAGAAAATGAAAACCTCAGATGAGCAGATGATCTCTCTCTGATGCCTGAAAATGAGGAGGAGGCAAAAAGCCTGGTGAGGAAGATGAAGGAAGAAACTGCAAAAGAGGTTTTGCTGTTCATTAATGAAGTCTGACAGCCCTCTCATAGAAGTTGAAGCAGTTTCAGCTTTTATTTTCTTTGATTCAAAGATTTGTGTAGATATTGATTGCATCTAAATGATAAAATATCATTGCTTCTTGGAAGATAAGTAACGGTAAATAAGACTAAAATGATGAAAATGTAATGACTTCTTGGAAAGAAAGCTATTGCAAATCTGTATAAGAATTTAAAGTGCAAGACATCACATGTCAGCAAATGTCATAATAGTCATAGTTACGTTTTTTTTTTAGTATTAACCTTTACTTGTGAGAGAGTTAGATTTTAAGTAAAGCTACTAGTTGGAAAATCAATGAGTTTGAACTGTTGCATTGGAGAAGCTTTTATCAACTCTGAGGACTGAAAGAAGGTCAAATCAGTGAGTAATTCAGGAAATAGACTCTTCACTGGAAAGTTTGACAGCAAAACAAAAACTCAAATATTTTGGTCACATTATGTGAATGCAAGAGGCACTAGAGAAGACAATGATGCTTGGAAAAAGCAAAGCCAAAAGGATAAAGTAGCAACAGTTTGCAGGACTGGTGTGCTAAAGTCAATGATGTCATGAATTATCAGACTCAATTAAATGACTGAATGGGAACATTTTTTTTATGTAGAAAAGTTTATTTAAATCAGTTAAAGTTAACTAGAAAAGTTTATTTCCGTCATTTAAAGTTTCTACAACTCAGGGAAAGTGCACATAACATACTTTAAATTGTACAATGCATCTAAACAATGACTGTTAATGTGTCATTGCCTATTGTCTTTATTTTCATAAGTTCCTTATTATTAGTAACACACTTGTTGCTCCACCTATCCAAAGATAAAAGTGTTGACCAATAGGTATTCCATGTTGGCACTGAACAATGACAATATCTGCAAAATTTATGAAGTTACACTAGACTTTTGTGAGGATGCAGGATGTTTTATATTACGTGAGTGTCAGATGATTTGCTATAAATGTTAACTGTGGGATAAACTGCCTACCATATGAAACTCGGTTGCATAACCATTGTACTCTGTTTCATTTTAATATTCTTTACTTAGTATGGAATATGAAACAATGGAAAATTAAGGGATTATAGTGCAAGAATGAGTGGTACATTTAATGTAAAAAATGTTGAAGTTGGTAAGGCATGCATTTGTATATATCACAATATCATCTTTAATACCTCTGCTATAAATATCTGTTACATATGAGAGAAAGTATGCTTTTATGTTAATGTACATAACTCTGTCTTTAAACATTGTACAATTTCATTATATTTAACTTAGCTTTAGCATGATTTTTGACCTTGCTGCCTGCTGTCCTTCTGATCCATTCATTATATGTTTTCTCTATTACTTGAGTCTTTGCAATGCACATTAGACTTAATTTTTTCATAGCTGGTAATGATTTGTTTATACTAATGAAGGAAGAATAAGCAGTGATGCTGATTATCACATAAATGTTTCCTTCCACTATTGAACAAAATATGTTTTGGATCATTACCATGGAAGGACTATGGATTTTGAGGAAAACTAGTGGCTTAAAGAGTAAAGGCAGGTGTTGTCCATCTTATGTCTGGAATTCAAACAAGATCAGCACTTCCTTACTTAAAGAATATAAACTGTTATTCAGATTTATATTACCATTTACAGCAGCTGAACCAAGGATTACCATTCTTTGATAGCTACTCTGGGAAATTCATTTGACATTGTTTATAACATTGTGCATCTGCTATATGTTTCACTGAAGCTGTTTTTGTTTATTGAGACATAAAATGCATTTGCTGAATACACTCTTGATTTTTCATTTTTAATCAAAGGAGTCATAGAGTCATACCATAGAGATTGGACTTTATAAAATAAAGTGAGACCATCTTCAGAGCTGCAATGGTGCTATGATATTATGTATAGTTACAGTTATAAGTTTAATATGCAAAAGCATTTATATAAAACTGCTATATATGATAGGAAGTATACTCTTTATCCATGTAATATACTAGAAAAAGTAAAGTTATGTATTTATATATATATATTTATATATATATATATATATATATATATATATATATATTGTATTTGTGTGATCGAAGTCTTAGAACTTTGAATTTCATATGGCCAACACCATATGATCGAAGTTTTAAACTTCAGACACCTAAAAGGAGATCTCCATATAGCCCGGAACAGGATATTTTCCCTTTTCCTCACTGTTGTGCAATCTCAGAGTTGGTATATTTAAATAGTGGGGATGGGGCTGGGGGTGGGGGGTGCATGGGGGGCTTGCCCCCCTGCATAAACGTCTAGGGATTTGTTTTTTTTTGGTTTAGATGTTCGAAGTTTTAAAACTTCAATCATATGGTCCCGGCCATATGAAATTTGAAGTTCTGAAACTTTGATTGTCTAAATGGGACCCCTATCTATATGTACGCATTGCAGGATGGTGATGAGAATAAAGTAAAAAAATACTTATGTGAAGGCCACAAATTACATTTTAGAACTTACTTTTGAGTATGATATATCAATTGTGATTTTTTTTTTGGATGTCAACATTTCTGAAATTTTAACTATGGGGTAATTGAAATTTAATGTACATACCTATTCTAACAGTTTATTACACTTTAGCAGCCAGGATCCTATATGGCAGAAGAAAGAGTTGGTCAAGGGTTAACTTATTAGACTTTCTTGGCTAATTTCGGATGAACTGAAGTTCATGAAAGAAGTGTTCTGTTTTAAATGTTTTTAGGAAAGGGATACCCCATGAAAGTAATTCACAATTTGGTAAATGAAATATCTAGTAGTAGATGCATGGATTTTCCGCCTATTTTGAAGCAAGTTGATTCAGTTAGAAAAACGAATGCCCAGCATTTGATTGTTAATTATGAAGATGACTATGATTTTACCTTTTGACAAGAATGATAGGCATTTGAAAAACACAATACATCAAAATAGAGAGTTAACCATCAAGAATGGTCCCCCCAAACAAGTTTTGGATGGTAAGCCTTTAGAGGCAAGCTTGAAAGTAAATACATTGTCTGCCACTTACTCAGGTAGTGTTAGAAAAATGACTAAATGTGGCTGTTGCACCCAATGTAGATTTATTAATGACACAACTGGACATACACAACAATGTACCAGATTCAAAAGGTTCATGTTTTTCCTATTGGAACAAGTTTCTTATTCAGTATGAGATGGAAACTGGGAAAACATGATTAAATACAGGGAGTCAATGTGACAACTGAGATTAAATTCTTGGGTATACCCAGGTTTAAATTTTGAGAAATCAGTTAACCATGTTTTAAAAATGAGGGCTGCCAAATTATTAATCTATTTTTTGATTGGTGCATATTTTCTGTGTTTATGTATATTTTACTTGGTATGTACCTTTAAATGTTTAGTTACATGATTTCTTGGTTACATGACCTAGACCACCTTACTCATGTGGCTATTTAAGGAATTGTACTGTACAATGTGTTTATATTCTGAAGATGTCTTTAACAAAAGTGAGACGAAAGTACTCAATTTCATAAGAAGACATTTGGTCAGTATTCTTTTTCTATATACATTATATTTGAAAATCATTTGAGTCAGATTAAAATTGTGTATGTATGGAGATATATATATATATATATATATATATATATATATATATATATATATATATATATTTTTTTTTTTTTAAATAACATCAAGAAAGTTTTACACATTTGGGATGGTATTTCAACAAGGATTAATAGACATGTGGCTACAATTCTGCAAAGGAAAAATCTGAAACTTCTGAGGGACTTTTATCAGTATCAAAATGAGCTAGCATGCCCACTTAAAGCCTTACCCACAGAGACTCCAGATCCAGACCTCTCCAACATATTTTGAAGAGTGATTCTGGTTTTCCCTCTGCCACAATGATTGACTCCAGAATAAGGGAGACTCCAGGTGACTCTATTAACCAACCTGCACAAGCACCCAAACCTATGCTTATCAAAGTGCCTGGCTCAGACCTCTTCATTCCATCCTGAATGACAGCAAGGTTTTGTTTTCTCCACGAGTCCTACAAACCGGAGCAAGGACTTATGCTTAAGGGAGGGAGAGTCAGAGGTGGGTGTCAAAGCAGAGGGAGAGCCTGGGGCAGGAGAAGAGCATGATTGCAGCATTGCAAGCTTCTGCCACTGGAAGAGATGGAACTCTGGGCTCAGCTATTTTCATCTTGACTTATCATTCTCTCTCCCATGCACCTTAAAGTTCTACAGAGAGGCTTTACTTTTATACTAGCACAAAGAGCAAATTTAACCAGTGTTCTCCTGGATCATAGATTTTATCGCCGGAAACTAAACTTGAAATTTTTGTTAGGTGATATCAGCTCTGAGCCATCGGACCTTTTCCCCTTGCATAATAAAAGTTTATATATCCCCCCCCCCTTTGCATAATGCTCTCAATATTTTCCTCCAAGTGTGTGATAAGGATGTTAGATCCCTTTTGGGTAACAAAAGTAATGAGATTGATAGGATTGACAGATTGCTAACTCTTTCTCGATTCCGTGGGTGATGGTGCATGGCTGTTCTTATATGGTGAAGAGATTTGTCTGGTTAATTCCGATAATGAACGAGACTCCACCATGCTAACTAGTTATGTGGCCCTGCACGGTCGTCTCCAACTTCTAAGAGGGACAAGTGGCCTTCAGCCACATGAGATAGAGCAATAACAGGTCCGTGATGCCCTTAGATGATGGGGGGCTGCACACGTGCTACACTGAATGGATCAGCTTGTGTCTACTCTTGGCTGACAGGATGGGTAATCCGCTGACCCCCATTCTTGATAGGGACCAGAGATTGAAATTATTCATAGTGAACGAGGAATTGCCAGTAAGTGCGGGTCATAAGCTCATGTTGATTAAGTCCCTGCCCTTTGTACACACCACCTGTCACTATTACTGATCGGATGGTTTAGTGATGTCCTTGGATCAGCCCTGCTGGAGTCAGTCACGGCCCCAGAGGTGCACCGAGAAGACAATGAAACTTCACTATCTCAAGGAAATAAAAGTTGTAACAAGGTTTCCGTAGGTGAACCTGTGGAAGGATCATTAATGGTGAGGGTCCCAGGACAGTGTCATCCCTGGGTACTATCTCTCCTCTCTCCACTGCCCCAATCATCTATGTCTCTCTCTTTGACCCCTCGCTCCATGCACCCGGCAGAGACTAGCGAAACCGAGCCCATGACTCCTGGGTGGAGGGAGTGAGAGGAGGGGTGGCTTAACTTGTCTGAAGAAAAAATTGCTGCCTCAAAAAACTTAGCTTGAATAAGTCTTTCCATATTATGAAGGCAGATTAAGGCACTAGTACTGTTGTCATGGAACTAGATAGATATATCTCTGAGATTAACAAATGTCTTGATGACAACACTTTTTATAAATATGCTTCTTTAACTGAAGTTAATGAACGTTTTGTGGCTATTAATAATTTTCTTACTGACTGCCTTACTGACAATAGGATTACTCCAGAGAAATTTCATTTCTTGACTGTCAAAAGTCTATGTCTGGGGAACCTTTTCAGAATTCCTAAACTCCACAAGGATCATGTCAACCCTACTTTCCATTTTATAATCATTAATAGAAAAACTAAGGTTGAAAAAAATTCTGAATTTGTGGATGTGGTTCTCAACCCAATTGTACAAGGAACCCCATTTTATCTAAAAGGCTCTTAGACTTTTTTGGATGCATTGCAGAGGCTTCCTATTCCAAATGGTGACTGCCTTCTAGTGAGCCTTGATGTAGTGGCTCTTTATCAAATATTCCTCACTTTGAAGGTCTCCAACTTAACAAGAAATTCTTGCCGGAATACTCTGGGCTAAGCGACAGTAGAATTGATATTATCTGCAAACTGCTTTCAGTTGTTGTGCATAATAATTTCGTCCATTTCAATGATTGCATCTTTCATCAAAAAAGAGGGGTTGCTATGGGGGCTAAAATGACAATTTGGCATTAAGTGCTTGGGAGATGTATACTGTCTAACTTTTCTCCAGGTTTTCAGCACGTACATTTTACTGCCACTATATTGATGATCTATTTTTTGTTTGGAGTGGCACTTTGCCTCAGCTGGACTCTTTGTTTGACTGATTTATCCGGCAGCATCATTTTCTTATCCTTCACAGTTCCTGGATGTTGATATTCGTCTTCACCTGATTACCAAGTCTTTCAGCGCTAACATATTTTGCAAAAAAGACCCACTGCAATAACTATCTGGGCTACACTAGTCAGCATCCACATTTTATGAAATCTAATATGGTCAGAGGACAGTTCATCAGGCTTTCTCAGTTAATCAGTGAGAAATCTATCTTCTTGGATGAATGTGCTTTTTTGACAGAGCTTTTTAAGGATAGAAAATATCTTCTAGACTTGTTGGGCTCGTATTAGCAAATACCACCTTCCCCCCAATACTTAAGTGTGGTCTGCAAGTCCCCACTGATAATTCCACGTGTATAAACCACACACTGAGCTTCCCTCTCCCCATTTGCAGAGACATGCATGGTATTAAACAAATATTGCACATGAACTGGAACATTATCACAAGTAATGAGGAGCTCTCTAATATTTTGGGTGCGCAGACCACTTTTTGTTATTAAAAAAAAAACAGAACTTTCTGGATTGCTTTTGAAGGGAGGGACCCTCCATTTCTTACATTATCCAACTCTTTACAGTTTTCCCAGCTGGCAGGTTGCTTTCATTGTTGTAAGTGTGTGGCTTGCCCCTATATTCTCCAAGGTGACTGATACACATTCGAGCATAACAATTTTTCTGTGAACTAAAAATGGGTTTAATTGTAACAGTACTTCAGTGGTTTATGTTGGCATTTGTTACACTTGTTCATCTTCTTATGTTGGGAAAACTATAATCCGATTGGCAGACCAGATTAAAGAACATAATGCAGCTATTACGCAGTGAATTTTGTACAATACGCTGGGAACATATATTGCACATTGTGACAGTTTTTGTAGCATTTAATTTTTTTGTTTTGGACCAAGTACCACCATATTTTGTTGATTATAATACTCTTCTCTAGGTAATTGTACCAAAGTGGTAGTTGCTGTTAGATATGAGGATTACGCCTGGCTTTAATGAAAGCCTTAACATTAAATGTGCGTCAAGGTAGTCTAGGTAAACTATTCCCTTCCCCCACCATATAACTATTTAACTTGCACTCTCCACAAAGCTTCATTTCCCTTTGACTACACAGTTTACTTTTTGATAGCAGGCTGTAATACAACTATAGTCTTTGTACAGGGCTGTATTCCATGTGAGATATTTAATTTAATTTCTTAAAGGGAGATTTTCTATTTTCAAAGTGTGTTTTATTTTCTTTCTGTATTTATTGGAGTGTACTTATTTCCAGATATAGAGTTTTTGACTTGCTTTGCATGACAGCCATAATCTTATCTGATCCTTGAGGTGGTGCAGGTGATCCAGTCTCTCCCCCCTCCACAAGGGTATTAACCTCCTAACTAAATAGGTCCTTTAAATTTTTATAAGCTTTTTGAAAACATATAAGGCTTTCTTATTGTTTTACATTCCTTGATGGGCATTTGATTTCATGTTTTAGGCGTGATTGATAGTTTTACTGTATTTATTGAAGTGTACTTTTCAGTTTTCTCATTTCTGATGAAGTTCTTAAAGTTAAAGAACGAAAGTGCTCAAATACACTTGTTCGGCATGTTTCTTTCATCTAGCTAATTTGTTAAGTTTGTTTTGTAATATATATATATATATATATATATATCTATATACAGATACGTATATACAAATATATCTTTATATGTGTATATATATATATATATATATATATATATATATATATATATATATATATATATATATATATACATACACATAGAAATCTCTCTCTCTCTCTCTCTACATATATATATATATATATATATATATATATATATATAGATATTTTTTTTTTTTACACACACACACACACACACACACACACACACACACACACATATATATATATATATATTTATTTATTTATTTATTATGTATTTCCAGTTTGATAACCGGGGAAGTCCATTGGGCCCGAAAGCCCGTTTTCAGTGGAGGCCCGGGGAAAAAAGCTCCATAATAATACATTACACACAAAAACACTCTGTGTTCTAACAGCTTAACACTTTAACAATTTCCAAAAATGTAGTACATTTGGCAGTATACTTCAGAAATTAATATAATTATGCAACTGTATTGTTAGTGTAGTAGAGAGAGATAAAAGGAAATTATATATAGATCTTGAATGCAAGAGCAGTAAAACAGAGGAGAAGTGAAGGAGATGCAAAGAATTTAAAGGAGAAGAGGTGTCAGGAGGAAGATGAAAAAGTACAGATAGACTAATATTCATGTTGTGTTTGAGTCAAAAGTACACCTTATGAAAAAGGCAAAAGATTCAATTGTGAGACTAGACCTGCAAGTGGGCAGTGGGAGGAGAACGCTTAAAAGGAATAAATACAGGGTTTAATCAGGAAGAGAGTGGAGATAAAGAAGTAGAGGGAGGGGTGCCAAGGTGAAAGTTAGAAGAAGGGGGACCAGAGGGGGGGGGATGTATTAAGATCTAGGTAGGAAGTATACAATTACATTTCCTGTTTTGGGAGAGGTGAGAATGGAGAAGAGCTTTGAAGTGTTCATAGCTTGTAGTGACTCTTAGAAGGGAAGGAAGCAAGTTCCATTTTTTAGCTGTAGTATAGGAAAGTAGAAGTTGGCCAGGGGGTCGTTTGGGTTTGTATACTGAAATACGATTCTGGTGGCTGGATCTTAGGGGCCTGAGAGGAGTATATAAGGGCAAGATGTTAGATAATGCAGGGCAAGCAGTAGGTTTAAAAATTAGTTTGTGTGCAGTAGTAAGTTGGAGGTAATCGAGGTGATTAGGGAGTTCTAGCCATTGGAGACTACGGAGGCAGATGCAATGGTGTGTAGAATGAGTGGAGTTAGTAGCGAATTTGGCGATTTTGTAGTAGCAACTTTCAAGTTTTGAGGAGATAGAAGAGGTGAGATTGGTTAGAAGAGGAGCACCATACAGTAGAGAAGGAAGAAGGTAGGTAGTGGCGAGAGTTTGTCTTGTAGATGGAGTAAGAAAGTTGGCATTTCTATAAAGCATACCGAGCTTCTGATGTGTTTTTTTTATGTTTAGTTGAATATGAGTATTAAATTTCAGGTGTTCATCAATGGTAACTCCGAGTAATTTTGCACAACTAACAACATCTACTGGGGACTGGGAGAGGCTGGAAATTTTGAAGGATGACTTATCAAGAGTCAGAGCTTTTGAGGAGGAGAAGAGAATGATATGGGATTTATTGGCATTGAGGGAAAGATGGTTTTGAAGCATCCAATTTTCTGTCGTTGTGAAGGCCAATTGGGTTTTGGCTTGAAGCTCGGGAAGGCTAGGGGCAGAGCAGATAACAGTGGAGTTGTCTGCATATTGTACTATTTGAGACTGAGGAATTGAAGAGTGGAGATCATTGATAAAGATATTAAAGAGCAGTGGCCCGAGAATAGAGCCTTGAGGGACTCCGGTAGGGGTAGGTAAGAATTTTGAGGTACCAGTCTTCCATTTCACAGCTTGGGATCTATCTGAGAGATAACTTTTGAACAAAGAAAGGGAATTGTGGGAGAGATTGAGGTTAGAAAGGTGGTTGAGAAGGAGTGTGTGGGATATTGTGTCGAATGCCTTGGAAAGGTCAAGTAGAACAGTGGAGACAATATTTCCAGAGTCACGGGCATGGTTGACAATGTCTAGGAAGGAAAGGAGAGCAGTTATGGTACTGTGGCCAGGCGAAACCCATGTTGAGTAGGAGAGAGGAGATGGTTATTGAGGAGGTGGGGCATGAGTTGCTGGTGGATACATTTTTCAAGGACTTTTGAA
>NC_056749.1:506368545-506381045 GCF_019279795.1 Protopterus annectens
AACTTGTAGTGTTCCCTTTTCAAAATATATTTCCAAGCTACGCCGTAGCTGCACGGAAACCAGCTAGCTGGCTGGGGATCACTTGGGGGGTATAGAGAAAAGAAAGGGGGGCCCCCTTTTTGAATTCTGTACAGAGGGTTTTATTTTCTAAAGCTGAATGCTGGCATGTCTCCAAGGGATTTGGGGAGTTCACTATTCATACAAATGATTTCCCAGTTCCTAGTGATAATATTGTTGATTCAGAACATATTTCTATTGATTGGGAGTAAAAAACTAAGGGAGATCCTTTTTGATCTCTGTGGTGGATTTAGCCATGATGGGCTGGAATCTGGAGTGTCATTTGGAACTGATTTCTTGGCGGGTCCTTTTTATTAGGCTCATGGGGTAGTTTTGTTCTACAAATAACCTGCTGAGCAAGTCACTTTCCAAGTGAAAAGAGAAGTCCTCACTAACAAGGCGGGACAGTCTGATGAACTTTCCCCAGAATACATTAGCCTTCATGAAAGACGGATGTTGGCTTGTGTAGTCTAGGAAGTTGTGCAGTACATTTACTTTCTGTGGGTATTAGATCTGAATTTACTGATGGAGAAGTCCAGGGAAATATCCACATCTCGGAATTGTACTTGGTGACTTATTCCCGAAATGGTAAAATTGAGGAAGTTAATGCTGCGGGATATGTCTTGGATAAATTGCTTCAGTTCTCCATGGCAGCCAATAGAAAAATATGTCATTGATATAGGGATAATGAAGAAGAACTTTTTGGAAATCTGGGAGTTGGGAGATGCTATTCTGTTTCCACGCACTGTTCACCAAATTAGCATATATGGGGGCATCTTGGAATCCACCGCTATGACTTTCTGTTGTTGAGAAATCAGTCTGCCAAAGTAGAAAAAAATGATACATGGCAGTACAGAGATGAAGTCACAAATGGTAGCAGCTCTGCTTGGATTTAGTCTCGATTTCTTAGACAAGAATTCATGGACTAGATTAAGGCCTTCCTGGTGGTGGATGTTTGAATATAAAGCTACCATATCCAGGGTGACTAATAGGTAGTCACCAGTGGGGAATGTCTGCCAGCTAAGTTCATTAAGGAAGGCACATGAGTCTAGAATGTTTGGACTGAACTATCAGGCTGAATACAGAGTCCACAAATTTGGATATTTTTTTTTCAGTTTTGTTTTTTCTGTTAGTGACAGTTAACCTGACTATGGGATTGTCTTGATCCTTATGGATGTTTGGTATGGCGAAGAGCTTACAGAAGCAGGGATTGCTTACCTACATAAAATTAAATTCATCCTGCAAAATTCTGTTGTCTGTTACGCAAACTTTCAAAAATTAATCGATATCTTTGAACTGTTTAATTACTGCAGTGTAGTTCACACAATTGTAAAATTTGTTATTGCACAAGCAGGTATTAATAATTGCAGTGTACTTTTTTTATTCCATGACTACAGTACCTGTGCCCTTGTCCACTTTCTTGATTCTTAGAGTTTTTTCCTGGCTCAGCTCTTTTAGGACAGTAAGCTCCAGGGGTGACAATTAAAACATGTGTTTGTCTCTTTTTGGGAAAGGAGGTTTCTGATGTCACAATTGCAAACCAGTTAATACACGTTCAGAGTGCTCTGAAGTGTTGAGTCATATAGACTTTTTTTCTTAGGGAAGTTAAGATACACTGGTTCTGTATTAGGGTCCTTGAGCAAGTATCTGAAGTTGAGTTTTCTCAGGAAGAATCTAAAATCAAGAAGGATGTTGGTGAGACTGTCTCATTGAGCCAGTATGAATGAGAACCCCTTACTTAGTCTCAAATCAAGAGGCAAGAAAGTTCAGTCTTTAAGGGTGAAAATGGGTGATGCTAGGTACTCCATTGTATTAGCATTGGGAATGGAAGGAGGCCCATTTAGTAATTTTTTCACCATCTCCTCCAAGATATTCCTCTCATTTGTCCACTCATTGTATAGAGTCTGGTTCTTGTATAAGTCCTTGCTCTAGTGTGCACTGTGTCTGGGGACCAAAAATTCTGTAGTTGATGATTAGCATCTGATAATATTGGTTCTGGGGCTCCATTATGTCCAAGGTTTATTGCTGGTAGGACATGATTCACATTGGGTGGTTTTACCCACTGTGTCGGGAGATCCTCCAGTGAAATGTTGGAATAATCGCTTGTTGCAATACATTGCTGTTGGGCAAGTTGGTGTATGGTGTTATGATTTATGAATCCCTTGAGCAGGTAAGCTTGTGCTTTATGGTATTGGTCCATGTCTCTTATGAGTTTCTTTCTTTCGATGTAATTTCATGGCCTTGTGTCTTCTGATCTGGGGTGAAATACCATCCCATAGATGCTAGACTTCTCTAAATTTAGATGTTGTGTGATTGTAGTTTGTAAATCAAGCATTTCCATCTTGAATGTGTTCATTTTATCTGTGTTGTAGGCCAGCATCTTTGTAAATTTGGATCAGTTCCTTGTATATAGGGTTATGAATGGTGGTCCTATTCAGAAATGTATAGCTCCAGAGACCATGTGGAACTACTTTATAATTTAAGCATTTTGAAGATAAATATCATCATATTTAACATTCTTGTAGTTGGTCAATAGCTTCTCAAATTTGAAGATTAGAGGCTTGCAGCTGCTTGCTCTTCCTGCTGTCAGATTGGTGGTTGTCGTTAGATCATTCATCAGTTCTTCATTGTAATCAAGAAATAGATTAGAAATGTCTCTGGAGGCTAGTTGTTCAAGCAGGTTCATAGGACTGGGGATGTGTCCCAGAGCCTGGGTTCAATGATCCCTCATGCTCTGTGTCGATTGTCTTGAGTGGCTGTTGGTCTCAATGAGTCTGCTTAAGATGTTTTCTGCTGTGGCTGCTGTCTCTGCTAGGGAGTGGAACATGCTCAGCAGACCTGATGGTACAGGATGCATGGTTAAATGAGAGGTTTTGGCTACTAAAGCTTAGCTCTGCCTCAAACTCCTCCACCATAGTAGAACAAAGAAATTATCACTGATTAACTGGTACACCTTAAAGGGAGAATCACAACTAATTAACTACTAAAACGTCTTCTATATATGTGTTTAAATCTCTGTGTGTTTTTATATATATATATATATATATATATATATATATATATATATATGTCTGTGTGTGTAAATATATGTGTGTGTGTGTGTGTGTGTATATATATATATATATATATATATATATATATATATATATATATATATATATACAGAGAGAGAGAGAGATACATTTATAAATTTAATATGAGTCTTATTTAGCATTAAGTATGTACTTTACTTACATATAACACTTTTGGCAATCATGCTACTCTCAGTTTATTGTCTTACCTGTGTGCCTTCCAGAACTTCCATAACCTCCTTGGTGCTAAACCCAAGCTATGTTATAAGTCAGATAAAAGGGCATGGGCTCTCAGTAGCTTGATCTTGCTGCCAGGTACTGTTTTTACTAGTTTTTCCTAGCCCTCTGAATGGCCAGTAACACCCCAAGTGTAGGATATGTAATGACTTCCAGCACTGAGCCACCCCTCCCTTTATTAGTGGGTTGACAGCAGCACATATGCACATGCTTGGCCAAAGCATTAGTTAAATTTAACTTCCTAATAGCATATAAATGCTCATATACTCTGTCATTTAATGCTTTAGGCATTTGTCCTATGTAATGAGCGGGGCATTGGTTACACCTAGCTGCATAAACAACTGCTCTTGAGTTACAGTTCACCAATGTCCCGCTTATTACATAGGAAAAATGACTAGAGCATATGTATAATGGACACAGTTTCAATTTTTGTGGTATTCAGCAAGTAAATGGGAAACTTAGAGGGGGCCCATGGATGCTGCACTTGGAAAGGGCTGAGTTAATGTGGCAGCTATCCTTATATTCATAAATGTGTGGCTCGGGCTTCATGATTATTGTGCAATCAACAGTATATTGAGACTAAAAGCTTTACTTAGATGATAGAATGTTGTTATAGTTTGTATATGCATATTTCTTGTGCATGTATTCTTGTGTATATAATCTTATAGTGTTTATTCATATGTGTTTCCATTTTTATTATTTTTATTTTTATGGTGTTTCTGTAGGCTGGCTCAATGATGTTTTAATGTATATTAACATGTAGTAGTATTATGTTAACCGATTTTAACAATATGTAGTAATGACAACCAAAAAGGAAGCTTTGGAACTTTAAAAAGTAATATGAAGTTTTGAATTCCCAATTGATGACATCACTTCCTTTGGAACGGTTACCTGAGGGGTTATTAACACATGAATGGCTGGTCTGATGAAATTTGCCAATGTACAAATGCAAAGCGATTAAACCATTGTAATAAATAAGACTTTGGTCTGATTCCTGGCCGTTTTCATTGCTATTTCTGAAATTTTGACTGAAATAGATTTAAAATCATAGCCATCATTTTAAAATGAAGTAAAATCTATATTATCAAATAATACAACTGGATTTTCAAATACATATCATATACGATTAAATTATCATACATACATATATCATATCGATGCCGTAGTAATAATGGAACTACAGGAATTATAATAATTATCCATAATTTATGGAAATGTTTCTAACATTACATTAACTTCCCTGTGCGACATGGCTAGAAATATGTTTCTTATCGGAGGTGGATTTACCTATCCGCACATGTGCTCTGTCAGTGAGCAATTTTGCTATCCATCTGCTGATGTAGGGGTTTATGCCTAACTCAGTAAGTTTATCTATGATTCCCCAAGTGGGGGACTGTGATAAGAGCTTTGGCCAGGTCTAGATAAGTGGTGTGCACTGTTTTACCCTCATCTGTGGCCCTGGTGACTTTCTCAAAGAAGTCCTCCAGACTGAGTAGGAAAGATCTCCCTTTGACAAAGGCAAATTGGGTTTGGTCTAGTGTTTGCAGAGTTCCTGTGTTGTTATTGATCATGTCCATGATAATTTCCTCCATGGCCTTGCAGATCAGGCTGGCCAACCTCACGGGTCTGTAGTTCCCTGTGTCATTTGATGGGACCACCTTGTGCACAAGGACAACTTAAGTAAAACTGACCTGATGTTTGCAGTGAGACAGATCACTGAGAAGAAGCTAGAGATGAGGAAAGAGTTCATCTGGGCATTCCTAGACTTGGGGAAAGCTTACAACAAAGTCCAGTGAAAGCTGATTTGGGCAATCCTACAGTGGTTTGTACCCTGGAAACATTGGTAGAATTTTGCAGGATATGTACAAGAACCCAACGACGAGTCGAAACAGTGCTTGTTCTCACAGAAGGGTTCCCATTTAGAGTGGATGTGCATCAGGAATCATCTCTGAGCCAACTGCAGTTCATACTGGTGATGGACTACATTAGCAAACAGATCAGAGGGGACAGATCTACAAAGTTGCTGTATGCAGATAATGTGGAATTAGAGGCAGACTCTGAGCAAGAATTTCAGCAAAAGATAGGGGAGTGGACTGCAAAACTGAAGGTACATGGGATGGAACAGCGTACAGATAAAACAACTGCAATGGCAGATAATGGAAGAAATTATAAAATGAGAATTAAGATAGAAGGTAACACAGTGAAGCATGTTAACAGCTTCAAGCATCTGGGAATAGTGGTTGAGGTGAAAGGAAGTCTGAATGAGGAGGAGCAATGCTAAAATCAGAGGGGTGCAGCCATCTAACACAGATTTTCAGTTATTGTGTCTGACAGGTGAATGCCAAAGAAGCTGAAAAGTAGAGTGTACCAAAACAGTGGTGTGACCAGTTCTACTTCATGAAACAGACACCTGTAGTTGAGGAAGCTAGAGATGATAGAAATTAATTGCTGATATGGGTGGTAGGATGTGCACTTTGGGACAGACAAAGAAATGGGGTCATTAGAGCAGAAGTCAAATTAGCTTCAGTTGCAGACAAGGTCAAAGAGAACAGATCAACTAAAGTCCTGTTTAAATGCCTATTTTCTGTATATACTACTGTAATAAAACCAACTAATTTCCTGCTTTTATGTATACATTCTGTATATATTTCTGTAATCGCTGTGTGTAACAGTGTTTCTACTTCCATACCAATTAATTTTTTTTTTTTTTCTGTATCTATGTTCTCGTTGGAGCTTTTCTCCCTGTGCCTCCACTGAAAATGGGCTCTTTTATGCCCAATGCACTTTCCCGGTAAACAAAGACAATAAAATAAAATAAATAAATAAATAATAAAAGTTACAGAAAATCAGAAGTCAATCTGCTGATGAAGATTTTGGACAGACAATAAGAATGCAAGAGGAAACAAGGCCATCCATCAAAGAGGTGGATGGATTGCGTGAGAAATCTGCAACAGTCCGACATGAGTGTCAAAGAAAGTAGTAAATTGGCATTGCATCAAGAGAGATGGCAACACTTGATACGACACCCTTACCCCATGTAGAAAATGGAAAAAAAACAGGACTGATGGCAAAGATGATGATACTGACATAGGGCACTGGACAAAATGTGGCAGTGTAAGCACCCCGAATACCTAACTGAAAACTTGCATCCAAATGTTTTAAAATGACTAAACGGCTGAAACAACACTAAAAGCTTATCTTGCCATTCATTGGAGGCTGCTGTTGTCTGTCATCTAATGTGACCCTATCTAATACCAAGAAGGGAAATGAAACCAGAAGATGTCATGGTAGTGACATGCAGGGCTTGTTAACATCAGTGAAAAAACAAATGAAACAAAGAGCAAGTCTTTTAGAATCTGGCTTCCCACGATAATGTTACTTTTAGGTAGACCGTACAATGAAGCAAGTCACGTACACTAAGAACTAGTCTTCGAGAATCAAGGCAGAGTTGATACCTGAGTAAGTCACTTTCACTGAGAACAAGTCTTTTGGAATCTGTCATTATTACTGTGGTTTTCTTGTTCAGTACTGCAAAGATCCAGCTGACAGTGGGAATGTAATTGTACAGTAATGCAGTCCAGATAAGCTAGACAAATGTTATGTTCATGTTGAATTTGTTAGTATGAATGATGTACTGATGCACCTGTGCAAGCAGTGCCATCTGTTATAATATAGTTCTGTAACTACCATAGAAGGTAATCATATGTATGCAAGAATAAACAAACTATGGGCACTGCATTTTATGGGCACCATTCATTTCAATGATAAGATCAACATTTTCACGCAGCTGGTACACAAAACTGTGACCATAAGCATGCTCATATTTAAATCATGTGTGTGTGAGCGGCAGTTCTTTATAAAAAGTAAACATGTTCAAATATCATAGCTTTTCCAAAGTAAAGGATTTTGACTTCCAAAAGGAAAAGTTAGTAAGACTGTCAGAGAAATATAACAACCTATTTTATTTGAAATTCCCAATGTTTCTGTGAAAACTTTTTTGTAAGCAGTACACAGACTGCAGCTATATCATCAGTGGGAAAATAAAACATGTCACAGCTGAAGTTTCTAAAGGCAGTAGTGACGTTTGTTTTAATATAGATCAAGGTGAGTCTCTTGGGAAATGAAGTGGGTATTTGTTCAACATTTCAGGCTTGCAGAATAGACAGTGAATGTGGACTCAACTTGATGAGCACTATAAAAGTAAAGTCAAGGGGCAGATTGCAAGTCAATAACTTTGACCACTTAATGAAAATAAACTACATATAATCAGATAAAACTGTGGCCATCAAAGTTGTCTATAATTACAGCAGAAGAAGAAAAACCTGAATAGAGATTCTTTAAATTTCTTGTCAGTTCAACTTGTTTTGAGGTAAAAACTGTGCTAATAGGATTCCCATTTTAAGTCTCTGTGATTTGGGCTTATATCACATGGTCGAATGCTAATAATAGCGAACGACCACAACTTCGAAAACACCAGAACTCGAAGTTGCAATTGTGGGGGCTGCACCCCCCACACACCCCTCACTGAATATATATATATACCAACTCCAAGATCACACTACAGTGAGGAAAGGGTGAATACCCCTATATACACTGTAGTGCAACCCCACAATAACAACATCAAGTTCTGGTGTTTTCGAAGTTGTGGTCATTTGCTATTATGAGCTTTCGACCACGTGATATAGACCCCTGTGATTTGTGTTGCATTTGTCTTACTGCATGTGATGTGTGGTGACACTTGTGTATAATACCAAAATGAGGTTTACTGCTTTACAGCTGGCTTCTGATTATACAAAGCAGAGACTGAAGGCTGTGAAGTTACATAGTGTACTGATTCAGCAGCCTGTTTTATGTCATTTGCAGTCATATTTTACAGTTTACAATATGTTTTTAATTCGGTCTCACCATAGAGATCAGTAGCGTTAAATAATTATTACCGATAGATATTTGCTGTCAACTATTTGGCACAATGCAGTTATGTACGGTATAATGTGAAGTATGAAATTTTGGTTATGAAACATTGTGTACCACGAAACATGCTTAAATTGTGAAAGTATATTTACATGAGATTCCTGTAAAAAAAGTGTAGATGTTGTCATTGCTTTTTCTTCTTATGTGTGCCTATTTATAATGCATAACAACTACTTATGAGATGTGGGACATGACAGTTTTACATTCTGAACTGTCTCCCCCTTGAAAATCAGCACAAACATGTTTCAACTGAAAAGCTAGGGGTTAAATTAAAGACATATTGTCGGGAGCAAAGTTGACAACATGATGGTTGCTTCATTATGAAATGCCTCAGTAAAGTGCTAGGATGCTTTACCACTAGCTATCCATGCAAAATCAATTTCACCCTCTTGTCACCTACATGTATAACAATGTATAAAAGGTATACACAGAGGGGTAAATTAGTTTTTGCTCGTGTCCAGTTACGAATCATACAGAACATTGTAAGTGCAAGGCAGATGGGAAATGGCCAGAAGGGAGAGCATGTGTTGTGCTTTGCCTCACTTTTCTCCTACTTTCTCTTACTTTTTTTTAATCTCAGATTTAATATATAGTTTGTGGGCATAGGACTTACTGTCATGTTGAGGGTGAAGATGGACATGTGCCCAGTAAAAAAGGTTTTGCAGTATTTTACTATCTTGGGAGTGACTCTGTTCTAAAATGACTAATCAGATTCCAGATTCCATTTTGTTTAAGACCAAGATTATTCATAGTAGATCTACATGAGTGTTTTTTGTCTGCTTGATCATGCTCTTAGGGGCTATATATCACATCATCGAAGGTTCAACTCAGCGAACCTTTGTTCGTTGATCCCAAAACAGCAAACATTCACTTAAGTGAACTTTCACATCAGTGAATGGTGTACACAGGAACAAAATTAGTTGACCAGCATTGTGACCATAACACATTACACACTATGTCAAACCAACCCAGGTGGGGGGTTGTGCCCCCCATAGCCTCCAATGTGGGGGGGGCTACAACCCCACACCCCTCTTCCTGGCTGTTGGCCAACTAATTCTGTTCCCTGTGTAACACATTTGCTGATGTAAAAGTTCACTGTTTTGGGCTTAATGAATAGAAGTTCGCTGAGTTGAACTTTCGATGATGTGATACACACCCATGCTCATGCACAATTTGTAGAGAGAAAACAGTATTCTGAGGTATAATCTTAATTTTTTTTTACTGTTAATATACAAGCTTCAGAAATAAAGACAACTCATTTATTAAGGACTTTGTTTTCTATCAGGCACTTGCCTTGGGTTGTGTTCTGAAATGTTAGTGCCCACCAACATTTGCCTCCCCTAGTGTAAGCTCATCATCATGGGCACACCCAGATGATGAACGCCAGTCTTTCCCTAACAAAATATAATATCCAAAGATTATATATTCTTCCATAGAGCAGCTTTTTCCAGATTGAACCTCAGACGGCTACTCGTTATCTGTTCCAGTCAGAATCAAATCATTTATGAACAAAAAGGAATCTGGAAAAAATCTTTGAGGAACTGCTTTCTGTAAGGATTAGCACAAAAGTAAGTTCAGCGTAGCAACTACTGTGTGTGTGTGTGTGTGTGTGTGTGTGTCTGTCCCTAGCTGTGAAGGGCAAAGAAATTACTGACAGTATAAGAAAGACTTCAGAGTGTTTTGAAACATTTTATTTTCAGGATCAGCTGAACCATACTGTCAAATGCTGCTGAGATATAAAGATGACCAAAAACTGAATGATTCATTTGATATTTGGCAACAAGGAGTTCATTTATGATATTGTGCTGTGGTGTCATTTATAGAAAGGAAATTAAAGATGATTCAAGAGAAGATTATAAATAAAATAAAATCCAAACTATGCTGACCCAGCATGGTAAGTAACCTTACTAATAAAGTTTAGATATGTAGTGGCAGCTATCTATACTAGGTAATAAAACATAATTTACTAAGAATAAGAGTTACTAAGACTCATTTACATTTCATAAAATTAAATTCGTTTTTGAAGAGGATATGTTTATAATCAGAACAAATGCACCAAGAATATTCAGACTCATTTTTGTAAGACTATTTTTCCCAGTTTGCATACTTAAGTGAAATTGATGTATGCTTAAAATTAGAAAAATAGTAATGTAATTCCCTGTGACCAAAACAAAGAAAAATAAGTCATGTTTAGCTGCAATTGTAAGATGTTTAATTTAGTAGCAATTTGTGTAATTATGGTCTCAATAGTTTATGTAACAACATTTAAACAAGGCACAATGTCTAAATGCATTGACAAGTATGACTTAACATCTGCACTACATAAATATGTATAAATACATATATACCACAGACTGACTGAAGCAACAATAGAGGAAAAAAATGGCATGCTTTCCAGCAGGATACCATTAGTAAATATGCTAGATGTTTTGCAAGGGGGAATGTTCCCTTCAGTCCTCAGTGCAAAGAACTATACCTCCATACTTCTGTGTAAAATCGTAATGACTGAAGTTTCATCATCTCAGATCAGGAGAAAATCAGTTTATTTGATGTGATTGCATCGTATGATGGCAGCAAATAATTGATACTTCTATATAATGCATCTAAATAGTTGTTGCTCTGCTTTCACATAAAACACCAGATGGATCAGATAACGTTGATATTTTTTAAAGCCCTGACAACTGTGAAAAAATAATAATAAATGAATATAATAATAATAATTCAGAATCACACTTTACAAAGTAGTACAGTTCATTATACAGATTACAAGTAACCCGTTTTATTCTATGCTTGTATTCAGTCTGCCACAAACACTTTCTCCTAGAATCCTAAGATGGTGTTGAAGACATATTAACTATTGAGTATCACAACATAATTTTCACATTAGTGTATATGCAATGGATTATGGGTTTTGTAGATGAACTTACTAAAAGATGTCTGAATACATTACTAAATTTTAAGGGTAACATAGTTTTTGGGGTACACCTTAATTGTCCATTGGATAAATTAGATACAAAGTGACTTGAAGACACAGATTTTCAGCTTTTATAAAAACATAATGGTGCTAGGTAAGCATATTGAATTTAAGAAATGTATGTTATTTGTCTGAGTCTGAGCCTTTATTTTTACATACCATTCTTATGTTCTTGCAGACCTATTACATATTGATAGAATTTATCTTTAAAATGTACTAAATTCTGACAATGATTATTTTAAAGAATTTCTTATCCGTTATCAGATCATAATTCCTTTACTTTTAAATTGAACACATTTAAAAATAAGTCATTATTAATAGAAGCACAGTCATAGTCTTTAAAATGTCAACAGATTTCAAATTATAAATCTACAGTAGTTTTGGAAAACATAAGACTGCAATGTTACAAATTAATCTTAATGGTTTACAAAACCGTGAATTTGAATCTGCATTTACCCCTTCACTGCTGAATATTTTTTAAGTCAGTAGGTCTCAAGAATGCTGACTGCTTTATATATAAAAGCCTGTACCTCCTCCAAATTATTTAATATTCCATTGTAAAATGTTCTGGAGCCATTTCTACAATTCCGTAAGCTGGTCTCCTATCATAGAAACAAAGGACTAGATGCATCTAAAAGTTAAAAGATCAGTTTCGGGGACGTGGCCAAGGATGAACACAGGATAGCAGCAGATTTCTTCAGCTCCACCAATTTCATTACACTGACAGGAATTAATTACTTAAAAAATTAATTTTTGAAGTAATTTTCTTTCTAAATATGTTTGTTTTATATAGTTCTTGAACTATATCTAAAAAAGAAAGGAAATCTTAACAATATTCCTGTCAGAAATCACTTTGGAAATTTTCCTGTCAGTTTATCAGTCTGAAATGAGTTCCAGTAAGACAAATTCTCAAGACTCCAGCATCAAGAAAGAACTTCAGTCTCTGATAATTATAATCCAGCAACTTACTGCTAAGATGGATAAAATGGATACTAAAATAGACACCTTCATAGAAAAAACTACAAAACAAATAGACTTGTTACATATAGACCTGCAACAACAGAAGATCCAGATGACAGGCATAGAAGAAGCTGTGAATGACTTGGAAAATAGAATACAAGAAGAGGAAATCAACATTGAGTTTCTGCTGAAACAAAATACACATTTACAAACAAAGCTGGATGACCTGG
>NC_056749.1:506386045-506388545 GCF_019279795.1 Protopterus annectens
TGATTATAAAATGTTTATGAGTATCTTTGCTGATAGATTGAAGACAATCATTCCCGGCATTATAGATATAGATCAGACAGGCTTCATTGTAAATAGAAATACTTTTGATAATATAAGAAGAACTTTAACATTAATAGATTTTGCAAATAGGAAAAAGAAAGATTTAACACTTATTAGTCTTGATGTAAGTTCAGCATTTGATTCAGTAAGTTGGGACTATCTGGTTACCTTACTGCAGTGCACAAACTTCTCAGATGCATTTGTAAATCTAATTGAGCATTTATACAAAGGAACGTTGGCTTATATTAAGGTAGGAACATATGTTTCACAAAAAATACTCATTCTTAAAGGTACAAAACAAGGATGTCCACTTTCTCCACTATTATTCACTTTAGTAATGGAGCCTTGGGCTAATTTGATCAGAAACAGTACTGACATAGAGGGTTTTGAAATAGATGAAAATACAACATCCAAAATTCAACTTTTGCAGATGATGTTCTAATTACATCAGCAGGATCTAATTCTTCTATGCAGTCTCTATTTGATAAAATGATGAATTTTAAAAGTATTTCTGGTTTAATATTCAATGAAGAAAAAACTAAAATACTACCTATATATACACGAAAAAATATTCTCATTAGTGATTTTACTAAATATGTACCCAGTTCAGGTCAGATAACTTATTTAGGTATAATACTATCTAAAGATATTAAATCTATTATATATAATAATTATAATACCTGTTTTCTTAACATACAAAATCTTTTTAATACCTGGAATAATATGTTTTTTACTATGGAGGAGAGACTTACAATTATTAAAATGATAATATTCCCCAAGATTTTATACTTAATACAATCAATAATACTTCCACCTACAAAAATAATTATCAAGAAACTGAATACACTAATGTTAAATTTCCTATGGGCACCTAATAGACTAGGATTGCATTAAAGAAACATACTAATAGCTGGTCTCAAGGGGGTATTTCTTTTCCAGACTTTAATTTATATACTATCTCTTCTATTGTAAAAGTTATTACTTTATTAATAGATCAGTCATATGTCACAAAATGGAAAGATTATTGGGAGCTAATTATTATGCACTTCATGAAAATCTCCTTAACACATAAAAATATGATTGTAAATAACTCCATGTTATGGTTACTAAAGGAATTTTGTACTTCACCTATTACACCTAAACATATGGTTTGTTACCCATTAAATATTATTATTAGTTATCGTAACTTTATATTCATGCACCCTAAGTATAGGGAATGGAATTTTATTGTATTCCCTATAATGTTTACTCAGGGTATGCTTTTGTCATCTACTTCTGAAGGAACTCATTTAGCTATAGATAATGATCTAAAGTACTGGTATCAGTTGATATCTGATAATAAAGTTAAAAATCTAGATTTCTTAAAACAAGAATTTGATCTAAGAGAAACTTGCTGGTTAGAGGTTCAGACCTTTAGACAACATCTCATTAATAAAATAGATCTAATGTCTATAACAGTTAAAGAATCTATTCCAGCACTGATTGATTACTTGATATTAAATTTACAACATAAAGTTTCTGATAAGGGTAAACTTTCATACATACATAAAATTATCAGACAAGAAACTTTTTACAGTGTAGATTCATACTGGAATTATTTCACTTCTATTAATGGGGACCCACCAAATCAACAAGATAAACAATATATATTGGAATCTGCTTATAGAACTACGTCTTCCATTGTCTGGAGACTTTATACATGGAAATTTTTACACAGATCTTTTTATACACCTTTGATGATGAATAAAATAAATAATAAAGATAATGTATGTAAGAGATGTAATGTAGAAATTAATGCTGACTGGGCTCATATGTTTTATGACTGTATAAAATTGAAAGAATACTGGAAGTCAATTAATGAATTTTTGCAGGCTCTTTTTACAGATAATTTCATTATTTCTAAATCTCTTATATTATTCAACACACCTGTACCTGAAAGTGTTAAAAAGGTTAAGCTTCCCTTGTTATGGTCTATTCTAGCAGTGGCTAGGAAAATAATAACTAGAAATTGGATTTCAGATACACCTCCTTCATTCAATGAATTTAAAAATGTTATGAATATAGTGTGCCATATGGAAATAAACACAATTAGGACAAGAACAAATAGAAAAACATCTTATTATATTGTATGGGATAATTTACAAAATTTGTTAAAAAAATTTTAATTTCAATAACATGGTATTTAATTTAATTAATTGATCTGATTGTAGTAGATGTCTTTGTAAATACTTTAGTTGTTTTGTTGAATATTATAATAATACCTATTTTTAATTACTTGTATAAAATTGTTATGATATTTCTCTTATATGTTAAAACAATAAACCTGTTTTGAAAAAAAAAAAAGATCAGTTTCAATTTTAGTTCTATATATCACCATTTGTAAAGAATAAAACAAAATTGGCTTTATATAGCAACATGTCTTTAAATTTGAAAACACACT
>NC_056749.1:506393545-506493545 GCF_019279795.1 Protopterus annectens
TTCTATTTCCCATCCACTCATCAAAATTTCTCTTGAAGAGGGCCAGTGAGGTGCTCTGCTTGACATGTATGGGAAGTCTATTCCATAGCATGGGCAGTCTCTGGGTTATAAACCTGTCCCTCCAGCATGTTCTGTTGATTGTGGTAATGAGGTTGAAGTATCTGGAACATGTGGTGTGGCGGGATTGGGATTTTTTCAGATGTAGCATTTACAACAGAGCTGAGTCAGACATGGCTTTGTAAGTCAAGCAGAGATCGCCTCTAAGTAGGCGATATGAGACAGAGAATAGTTGGAATTTTTTTAGTCTGTCCATATAGGACAAATGTTTAAGGCCTAGGATCCTCTTTGTGAGGTACTTTTGCGGCCTCTCCAGTTGTTTAGTGAGGTACATGCCAAATGGGGCATTGTACTTAATGATTGGCCTAATGAAGGAAGAGTAGATGGAGACAATGACATCTTTCTTCTTGGATGCAAAACCCTTAGTAATGAGATGTGGCACACAGAAGGACTTTCTGACCACAGTGGCAATGTGGTGGTCAAAAGAGAGGTTGTTTTCAACCTGTGTTTCCAGATCTCTTATAATGCCTTCTGAGTTCAGTGGACTACCATCAGTCTGGTAATTCATTGGAACTGGGTTTCTGCCAAAGGGAGTGACATTTTTTGGCATTGAGCTTAAGGCCATGGTTCTGACACCAGTCGGTCTCAGTGAGGCCTTTCTGTAGGATCTCAGCATCACTTGGGTCATTAATAATAGCTCCCAACTTGCAATTGTCTATGAACTTTGTCAGCCAGAGTCCCTTCGTGTTGGCCTGGACTTCAGAGAAGTAGATACCAAACAGGAGAGGACCCAGGACCAAACCATGTGGAATGCCACTCATGACTGGTTGGCAGTCTAACTTGGAGTCAGCTACTTTCAAACTGTGGGTTCTACCTGTGAGCAGTTTGCAACCCACCAAATGATATAGAGGTTGATGGCTAGCTTAATGAGTTTTTCTATAATTCTTGAGTGGGGAATTGTATCAATGGCATTGGCCCAATCAAGGTAGGCTGTATAAACCACCTTGCCTTTGTCCACAGCTCTGGTGACTGACTCAAAGAAGTTGATCAAGTTGAACAGGCATGATCTACCCTTCACAAAACCATACTGTGTGGAATCCGGAGTTTGGAGATTCCCTATATCCTTGTTTATTAGGTCCATGATGATGGGTTCCATAGCTTTGCAAATCAGACTCGTCAGGGTAATGGGGCGATAGTTCCCAGGGTCTGTAGTCACTCCTCCTTTGTGGAGAGGAATGCCTGTAGCACTGTGCCATTTGGTTGGGACTAAGCCTGAGGTGAGGCTGTGATTGAACAGGGAACACAGGTGAGGTACCAGTTCACTCTGAAGTTCATGTAGAACACAGCCAGGGATATTGTCGGGTCCCATAAAAGCTGTATTCTTGGTCTTGGGCAGTGCTGTTTTAACCTGTGCAGCAGTAATACTGGGTGCTGGAAATCTACTGGTATTGTCACTGGTCCCTTGGGGGGGGGGGTGAGAGGGGTAGAGTTGGCACTGAATCTGTTGGCCAGTATATTGATGATATCTGTAGGAGGTACCATTGTGCAGTAGCTCAGAGCAAATGTGGCTATTGCCATGGAGATTCTTTACATAACTATAGAAGACCTTGCTGTTGCCTTTACTATCTGCTGCAATTCTGTTTTCATAGCTAGCTTTAGAGGATTTGATGAGGGATCTCAACTTTTTGTTGAGGCTGATGAGGGAGTTTTACCAGTCTTGAGACTTCACCTTATTCTGCATCAGTTTCCTCCCTCTGTTACAGAGTTTGTTTATGGCAGGGGACCACCAGATTTGTTTCCTTTTTTTGGAGGAAAGTGTCTTGATTCTATTGGGTATGGCAAGACCCATGCATTTGTATACTTACCCATCTCTGTTTTTAGGAGCCCAAAGTTAGCTTTGGAGAAGTTTTTCATGGTGGTTACCTTCGTGGGGGGGTGGGAGGGATGTGGATTTCCAAGGTGATTAGTTTTTGGTCGGATGTAACCAGGGAGGTGTTGACTATTGGTGTAGAGCAATGGTTGCCCATGTTAGTAATGACCTGGTCAAGGATGTTTCTACCTCTAGTGGGGTAAGAACGAGCTGGTCCAGGGCATTGGAATTAATGAATTTCAGGAAACATTGGGCAAGTGTGTTGGTACTTGAGTAGTTTTCCAAGTTGATGGAGGGGTAGTTGAAGTTGCTCAGTATGAGAGTGCTAGGTTGGACCTTAATATTCTCCAGGGTGCTTTGGAACAGGGAGTGCGAGTCTTGGGACATGGTTGCGGACCTATAGCCAACTACAACCTGAATTGCTGTCTTATCCATTGTTAGCTGCACCTGAAGTATCTCAGATGCAATATGTTGGGCTACCATTCTGGAGGTGTGCGTTTCATTTATGAATATGGAAATACCACCACCTTTAGAGCTTCAGTCTAAGTTCTTTGGCTGAAAGGTGTGGAATGAGTTATAGCCTGGTAGTGCAGGGGTGCTTTCTGCTGCCTTGAACCACGTCTCCATTATGGCACAAATGTTGATGTTCTTCTTTTTAAGGAGTGCTTCGAGTGAGTGCATTTTGAGATTTAGACGTCTAGCATTGAGCAGCATGACCCTCAGATTGCATTTGTTTGTAGCTGTTATGGTGGTAATTTTGTCTTTGGAACACTGCCTAAAAGAGGCACTACAGGGGTGGCAAGAGCCTTGGCCAGTATCTGGAAGCCCAGGGGTGACAGGTGCATGCCATCCCTGGCAAATCATCGAGGTCTGTCAATCATGTCACCCCAGGCAGATACTGGATCCCCTTAGAATGACACCAGAAAGTTAGCCAGTTGTTGAAATCAATAATTTCTGCTTGTACTGTGGTATCATTCTGGGTGATGTTTGATGCTGCTCAGGGCTAGGTTCATACCTGCCTGGTCTACATAATCTGAGAGCACCTCCATGTCTGTTTTCATGTAGTCCAGGGAGGTATGTCTCAGATCATTTACTCCCACATGTACATTGACAGAGTCATATTTGTACCTATTGTTGAGGGATCCGAGTGCATGCATTATGTGCTAGATCATAGTGCCTGACATTTTTGGAAAGGGGATATCCAAAGCAACTGGTTGGTGAAATTTTGGAAGAAGTTTACAATGGGTGGGGGACTAAATATATACCACTGTTAGGTCGGAGGTTTGCACCCAACGAAAATAAGTTGAACAATGTTAAGGATTTTATGGGTGCTTGCATTGTAGAATATAACGGATTTTCAGATTGTTTTACTAACATTCTTGAAAATAATTGGTCTATTTTGAAGACCAATAAAGAGATTTATGAGACAGTTGGAAATAAACCTTTATTTTCGTACAAGACTGCTATAAATTTTAAAAGATTATTTGAAAAAGGGACTACAATATTTGACAAAAAGAAAGGATCTACCAAGTGTGGTAGTTGTAGACAATGTATATACATTAATCAAATGGAAGAAATAAAACTTGAAAATGGATTGAATAGTAAAATTTTATTTTGTAAAGGTAATTGTCGTAGCAGGATGTTAGTCTATCTAGCCACATGTACCAAATGCCCCTCCTTTTATATGGGTAAAACCGAGAGGACACTTAGAGAGAGAACTTATGAACATGTGAACGACATCAAAGTGAAAAAAGAGACCAGCGCACTCTACAAACACTCTCTACAGTGTGATGGCTTTATAGATTTCAAGTTTGGTATTTTGGACTTGATTAAACCAGACCCGAGGGGAGGTGACATTAAAAATATTTTATTACAGAGGGAGATAAAATGGCAGTTGAGACTAAGGTCAAATATTTTACCGGGTCTTAATGAATACATTAACATCAAAGCAATATTAATAGACAAAGCTACTTCAGTTTAACAATAAATATTCTTTTAAAAATTTTTTTTACAATATTGTAGGTTTTTCCTATATCTTGAGTCACAAGAAGACCATATTCTGAAGATCCACAACAGGATATTTTATTTCTTGACTTAGATTAACATGGTTCTATGACTTTTTTATTATGACCTTAATTCTGATTAATATATGGTCAAACCACCACATTAGGTGCAGATCCCTTGTTATTGTTTACATTCTATCACACACGGACAGGTGTTGTGATTACTTTAGTTGTTTTATTAAATATTAACATTTTATCATTTTTTACCATAAATATGTTTTATTAACATCTCTAAACATACAACATATACATTTTTTAATTAAAAATAAAAATTTTAATATAACAATAGACTTTTCTATTTTTATTTTTATTGTTTACTCTCCAACATGTTACATTAACTTCTGCTTAATTTTAACTTTTGTAATTTTGTAAATTTTGTAATATATTTGATAAAAAATAAGTTATTTATTACTGGGTGTTTGCACATTACCCTAAGGCACAGTTGCACTTTAATATGGTAGTTTCAAAGTCAAACCACATGGTAATAAAGGGTTAATTTATGCCCTAAAAGTGTTTTAAAATTATCTAGTTTTTAATTGTTGTCAAATTATTGGTTTAATTAGTTAATTATTGAATAATTAGCTTTTCAAAAAATTGTATAAAAACTAGAGGCACCATTGATTCAGTATTCTGATGAAGTCTGCTTTGGGCAGACGAAAGCGCTCATGCAGTTGGAATTGTCATTATTTTTGTGATTAAAGAAGTTATTTTGTCTGTTTACACGGAACTTTGGTGTTTGTTTCCAGTTGAATACTACATTTTCGTGATTAGGCAGCTGACTGTTACTTTCTCCTTATTCAACCTAGTGAGTTGGACATCATTGTGCCTCACTATTGAGTCACCTATGGCTAGTGTGTTGGGCATGCTGTTTTGCCTTAATGACTTTGGTTGAGTGGCACACTGTTTAAGAGAGTTGTGTGTTTCGTGAATGGTATTGTGGTGATTGAGTGCATTTCTGCCTTGGAGGTCTTTGTGTTTGGGTAGATTTTTATTGAGAGCCTCTGCAAAGGTTGTTGTGTGGTTTGAGTTTTTATGTAAAGGCAGTGCTGGTGTGTGTTCTAGTAGGCTATGTGTTCCATGTGGTATGATGCAAGTGTTGACCTTCTTCTCTTGACCAGCTATTCCGGTCTTGGCTGGACAGTGTGTGGCTTCCAGTTTGGATATATAAATGCATCCCTCACAATTCTTAGTGCTGGGAGGTAAGAGGAGACTGTTGTCAATGTACATAAGACAGTTGTTACATTGCCTCAGAATGCCCAAGTTCGCCAGGTTGTTAGGAGAAAGCACAGGGAACTCGCCTTTAGACATGCCTGGAGGGGTGAGCATTAATAATAAGTACGGAAGCTGTTTCCTTGTCTTCAGAAGCTCATATCTTGAGTGAAAGCGCTTATCCTACCTGCAGTGTGTTCTTATTTTAATAAACTGTTTGAATACGTTGATACTCTGCTTCGCTCTCGCTCTGTGGAACTTGTGACATATTATTTATTTTTGTGCGAAGCTTGAGCGTTTACCCAGATTTTGGCAGGATTCGTTGTTTTACATTATTTTTAAAATTCTTTATTCATTTACAGCTGAAAATGGATTCCTTAAATGAGTATGCCATTAATTGAATCACAAGAAGTTCCTAGACTAGTGGCCCTAGAGCTTTTACAAGCCTAGCCATGTTAATCTCAAGTATATCCATTTGTTCATTTTTGTGTAACTCACAGAACAAACTTATGAACAGACTGGGTTTGTGATCAACACTGGGTACGCCTGCCCATGAGGAACATCAGTACCACAACAGGGGTGAATTTGTGGTGTCCCATCACTTATCTAGGTTGCATTTGAATAGGGTAATTGAGGAGCAAATTTTCATGAAAATAGGGAGTCTATTTCAGAGAAGCTACAGTCTTTGGGAGACATCTGTTTCTCCAGCATGATCTGTTAATGTCACAGGCTAGGTTGAGATCCCTAGAGCAAGTGACTCTTGAGACATTTGCCTTGTAGATGTGCAGCATTTCCATTAAGGCCAGGTTGGAGATTGAACTATAGGCCAGGCACAATTTACCTCTCAGCAGCCTATAAGATACAGAGTAAAGTAATTGGGTTTTCATTCTGTCCACACAGATCATGGTTTGTAGTCCCTGTATTTTCTTAGTGAGAAACCTCTGAGATCTGTCCAGCTGCTCAGGTGTCTGGTGGGGTACATGCAAAAGGGTGCATTATACTCTGTTAGTGGTCTGATTAGAGTTGAGTATAGTGGAGTTATAACATCCCTTGACCTGGATGTTATGACCTTGCTTATGAGGTGGGCTACATAAAAGGCTTTCCTTACCACTGGAAACTTGGTGATCAAAATTCAGAATGCTGTCAACCTGTGTTTCCAAGTTTCACACAACTGGGTTGGAACTCAGGGGGTGCTGTCAGTATTGTAATTTGTAGGGAATTCCAGTGCCAAAGGGAATAATAACACATTTTTTGCATTTAGTTTTAGACCATGGCTTTGTCACCAGCCATTTGTTTGTATTAGCTTTTCTTGTAATATGTTGACATCATTGGGGAGACTAGATTGCTCCCAGTTTGCAATCATCAGCAAACTTAGTGAACCAAAGACTAGCTGCATTGGTCTGGACTTCTGAAAAATAGATGCTAAACAGTAAGCGGCCCAGCACATACCCCTGTGCTACTCCAGTGGTGATGGGTTTACTGATTGAGGTAGAGTCACCTGTTTTGACAGAGTGTGTTTTGTTAGTGAGCCAATTGGCTATCCATTTAGTAACATAAAAGGGGTAATCCCTATTTGGGAAAGTTTTTCAGTGATGCCAGAGTGGGGAATTTTGTTGAAAGCCTTGGCAAGGTTGAGATAGGATGTGTGCATTATCTTATCTTCATTCATGGCTTTGGTGACATTCTCAAAGAAGTCTAGCAGGATAAATAAGCCTATGTCCTTGTTGTTAATGTTCATGATAATTATTTCCATGGCCTTGCAGATGAGGCTGGTTAGACTTAAGGGTCTGTAGTTCCCAGGGTCAGTTGATGGCCCCCTTTGTGCAGGGGTACTAGTGCTGATGTTCTCCATTCTGCAGGAACATAGCCAGTTCTCAAGCTGTGATTAAAGACAATGCAAAGTTGGTCCTCTGGGTCTTGTTTTATATTGTTTAGTAAACCACCTGGTATATTATCTGGTCCCATTAATACCATAGTTTTGGTCTTGGTGAGCACAGAGATGACCTTTTCTCTAGAGATGCTAGGCAGAGGGCTGGTATCAGGTATGCTTTTGGATATGGTAGGTAGGGAGATGGGGGTAACATTTACTCTGAATCTGTCAGCTAACAGGCTTGCAATATCTTCTAGTATAGTATGAGAGACTATCCAGTTCAGCACATAGCTGGGCATTTCCTTTTAAACTTAGGACATAGTTAAAGAATACCGTATGAGTATCCTTGGCTAGGGATGTGATTTTAGTTTTGTAATTTGCTTTAGAAGACTTTCCAAGATTTCTGATGTTTCTGTTTAGGCTTAGGAGGGAACTATTACTCTGCAGAATGATATCCCTTTAGCTTTTGTACAGCAGTTTCTTCCTCTTGTTATTTAATCTGTTTATACTTGAAGTCTACCACGGTGGCTTGTTTTTATAGGAAGACCTAATTTTGATCCGGTGAAGAACAACAAAGTTTATGCAGTCACTTAAGTGTTTGTGCAGTGGCATCTGCATATACTTCTGCATAGTGATCATTGCTGTCTGCGACTGTGAGTAGTATGAAGCTTTTTATACCATTGCTTACTTAACTTTGGTGAAGTTTATAATTTTTGTTCCTGTGAGGATGCCCATTCCAGTAGTTACTTCAAACAAGCCTGATTTGTAGTCCAACTGACCAGGGAGAGTATCCCACATGGGGAAGTATAATAAACGCACCATGTTGGGGAGTACTATGTACAGAAGATTACAGCCCCTAGTGGCAGACTATCTGTTCCTGAGCATTTGAAATAGCAAAATTCAGGAACCTTTGTGTAAGTGTGTTTTTCTCATATATGTCCCCAAACTATGGAAAGATAGTTGAAATCTCCCATGACTAAGGTGTTGGGCTGTATGGCAAGGGATTCTAATAAATTGAGTTAGGTGGTTTCCTTATCCTGGTTTATGGTGGAGGATCTATAGCTAGCAATGATGTGGTATGGCACTTTCCAAATAGTTAACTGGACATGAAGTAGTTTGAGAGAGTCATGCTCTCTGACCAGTCTCAAAGTCTATTTGGTTTCAATAAAGATGGATACACCTTCATCTTTGGTCCTTACATGCTTATTTTGAGGTCTGAACATGTGAAAGGCATGGTAGTGGCCTTCAACCATGTATTCATAACTGCACAGATGTCAGCATCCTCCAAGATGAAGAGTGCTTCCAGGGAAGGCAATTTTGTATTTAAACTCCTAGCATCAAGAAGCACGACCCGGAGTGTGTTTTGATCAGATTTTGTTACATTGAAAAATGTGTTTTGCCATTGCCTACATATGCCTCTATGGAGGCAAAGGCCTTGGGAGGATAGATACAGACCATCTCTACCAAAGCAGCAAGGTCTGTCTTCCATATCCTTCCAGTCTGACAGAAACAGGATTCCCCCTGGATTAACACCAGAAGCCTAGCCAATTGTTGAGGTCAATAATTTTTTGTTTACATTGTGGCATCATCCTGAGTGAAGATAGAATACTGATTAGGGCTAGGGACATACCTGTCTATGATGCATAATCAGAGTTCCATCATGTCTTTCCAGAGAGGTACATTTCAAGTCATTCACTCCAAATGGACTATGACAGAGTCATAACATTACTTGTTGTTGAGTGACTTGAGTGCATTCATGATTTTTTGGATCTTGGCACGAGACAGACAACTGACCATGACCTTCTCCTTGCTCAGTCTGTTGAGGGGGACATCTGTGTGTCTCACTATGGAGTTGCCTATGACCAAGACATTTGATGTGTTTTGCCTTAAGGACTTACTTGTTGAGACAATGATTTGTGTGTTGATATATGTAGTGGTGTCTTAATGCTTAGTGGTGAGTCTGTTTGGTGTGTGTGTTTGGTAGGTCTCTGTTCTTTTTGTATGCTTTTAGTGACTACCTCTACATATATTGGTTTGTGTGTCATGACCTTATTTTGTGTGAGAAGTGAGGTTTGCATGAGAGATGAAGCGTGTGTGCTGACAACCTGTTTTATGTCTAATTTGTTTTTATGTGAGAGAATTGACTCCAATTCCACAGTGTAATTGCATCTCTTGCATAGGGTGTTAGTTTGCTTTAGGAGTAAATGGTTGTCAGGATACATGGAGCAACTGGTACATTGCCTCAAGATGCCCATATCAATCAAGTTGGCAGGAGAAATGATGGGAAACTTCCCGTTCAATGTGGCAGAATTTTTCTGAATATGGTATCTGGGAAGGAAGTGGGTTAGCTGGACTTGGTCCCAAAACAAAGTGCTGTGCTATCTTAACATATACTTATTTGTCAGTGGTTGACTTGGATTGCTAGAGTTACCTTTGTAATTGCCTATGGACATACAATAATTGCATCATATATTCACCTTTATTTGTAAATTTAGCAAAGAATACTGGCAAGTTAATGGAATTGTTGATGGATTCTGACACCACTTTAGGAAGGAAGGAAGTGTTGGTATGTAACATTGTCCTATCCTTACAAAAAAATCAAATATGGAGGCTTTGAAGATAATGCTTGAAGTTCTAAAATTCTAGCAGATGTCATTTCAACTAGAAAGATAGTTTTCCAGGTCAGGAATTTAAGATCACATTTAACTGCTGGTTCAAAGGGAGAGTTAATTAAGACTTACAGTACCCAATTTAAATCCCAAGGTGGAGTGGTGTCTTTATAAGGGGGACCTTAGCAGGGAGTGCATCTCAAGAAGGCTTTGCACAGATTAAAGGAAGCCAGCAAAGAAATTTTAAAATCCAACATGAAAATTAGAGATTGCTGCTAGTTGGACTTTTATAGTTGATGAGATAGCACCTTCATTAAATAAACTTGCCAATAATTCCAGCACTGATTGAACTGGAGCTGAGAAGGCTTCATTCTGATTTTTGCTGTGCCCAACAAACAACCCTTTTCCATTTACTTCTGTAAGGTTTCCTAGTAGAAGGTTTATGGTAAGGTAAAAGTATGGAATGGACAGGGAAAGAAAGCATTGATAGTCTGCCTATTAAAGGAATTGGGGAAACCACACTGTTAGACTGAGGCTTGAGATATCCAGATGAATGTTTCCTTTTGGGTGGGACAGTAGGTCTTGAACTGAATCCAGAATCCAAGGCGGATATTGTAAGTGAGGTCAAAGGAAGGGAATCCAAATCTGCCAAGGGTAGGGTGCACTAATGACTTTTCTCTTCAACTAGGCTGCTTTCTTCAGGAATTTGGGTGCCAGAGAGAAAGCATACAGAAGACTCTGGGCCAATCATCCCTTGGTGATTCCTCAGGTGGGGGGATTAGGGAAATACCTGCTGCACTTGTTGTTCAGGAAAGAGGTAAAAAGATTGCAAGAAGGCTGGCCTCACTGACTGAAAATCATATCCATCACTTTGTTGTTGAGGGACCACTAATCAGGTTGTAAGATAGACCTGCTTAGTTTGTCTATCACATTGGACTTCCATGGAATATGCATTGCTATTAGAAAGCAGTTGGTTGATATCACCCATTTCACACACTAAGAGATTTTCAATACAGGGGATACAATCTGTTTCCCCATTGTTTCTTGATGTGCCAAACTACTGACATGTCTGTCTGGACTGCAATTGTTCTGAGAGGAAGACCATCTTGGAATGCCTGCAACACCAAAAGCTCTGCTTTTATCTCAAGAACATTGATATGCAAGTTGGAATTTTCAGGGGACCAAGTGCCTTGGACTTTTTTCCCCCAAAATTGCCCCCCCCCCCCAATCTGGGAAGTGTCCATAGTCACTGCAGCCTTGGGCTTAGGGAGAATGAAAGGGTGGCCTTGTAATACCTGTTGTAACTGCATCCACTGGCAAAGGTATCTTTTCCATATCTGAGTAATCCTTACCTTTGCGGACATGGGTTGAGAAAGCATTGACCATTGTGTTGCTAGCATCCATTGTAGAATTCTCATGTGGAATCTTGCTAAAGGAACTAAAATTATTGCCACTGACATTGATCCCAGGTCTTGCAGAATCAATTGAGCAGAAATTCTGGTATTGGTAATTATTTTCCTGATCTACATCCTTATCGTTTGCACTCTTGATAGAGGAAGAGAGATTGGTTCTAAGTAAGACTTGTAATTTATTGTTATTCTGAGATGTAAACAGGTCTGTAGCACCTGATTTCAAGCTTCTATCAGTCGATGAGTGGTTGGGTCAGTAATAAGCCAGTCCTCTAAATACAGAAACACTTAGAATCCCTGCAATCTCAAGTAAGCTGCTACTGCCATACATTTGATGAACACCCTGGCAGCAGGGATGAGGCCAAAGGGCAGTGCTCTGAACTGGTAGTGACTGGCTCCTAGCCAGAAAGATAAGTACCTTCTGGATTGTCTTTTCAATTTTATTTGGTAGTATGCAACCTGAAGGTTTATCAAGCACATCCAGTCATCCTTCCCCAGAAAAGGCAAAATGGACTGAACCATGACCATCTGGAACTTTGTTGAACTGACTTTTTTAATACACTATGATCCAAAATTGGTCTCTAATCCTATGTTTTCTTTGTCACTAAAAATAATCTTAAGTATGTCCTGGATTCTCTTTGGTCTGATGGGATCCCTTGGATGGCTCCTTTTCTTAGCAGCTTTTGGATTTCTAGTACTGCTGCTTTCTGATGATTGGGTGGAACATCAGGTGGAGCATTGTTGTATTTTAACAATAGAGGGACTAGGGAAAAGGGAATTGTATAATATCTGGATTTAATCCTCTGCACCCAGTTGTCTTTTGTGATATCTAGCCAAGCTCTCTGTTGCAGGGATAATCAGCTCCTGACTGCCTCCAGCGGTGGGCCATCAGACCTCCTTTCAGGAGTACTGAAAGGGTCTGTCAAGCACTAAAATGGTCTGTCTAAAAAAAGAACCTCTAGACCCCCGGTTTTGCAGTACTCTGCCATGGGGGCATCACTGTCCATTATAGCTCCCCCTTCTGCTTGTTGGGGAACTATATCCACATGTGTCCTGGAAAGAATCCTGGGACTTTCTGAACCACATTTTTGACCTCCCTATTCATTCCTGGAAAGGGTTCTTTGAGGGGTCAAAAAACACATGAAAACTGCAGAGAGGGTCTTTCCATCTTTCTCACACCTAGAGAGTGTGTCCTTCACTGTCAGGCCAAACAAAGAAGTATCATCAAATGGAGAATTGATGAATGAAGACTTGAAGGGCTCCACAAAATCACACAGGTGCATCCAAGCATACCTCCTGATGGAAATACCTGAACCCATTGTCCTTGATGTGCCTTCTGCAGAGTATGAGATATGTTTCATGGACAAATTAGATATAGCTTGAAGGGGTAGCCAACTGAGAGACTACTGAAGATTGAGCCTCAGCAGGTTTGGTTCCAGAAAGAGATTTTGATACCTCTTTAATCAGTTCTTTTTGAAGTCTCATAAAATGTGTAGATATTTCTGTGATCTGTGTGCAAAAGTTGCTGAAGAATAAACACACTTCCCAAATCGCCCTAGACTCTCAGGAGAATGCACAGTGATACTCTGTTCAGCAAGTTCCTTTTTTGCAGCTATCACCACAACCATGACATTTACTGGCACCCCTTTACCTCAAATGTCTCTTCCTACTGGTGGAGCCAGAATCAAATCTGGTCTCTTGGGGATTGGCTCAGCTGAATCAGGTTCCTTATATGGCCACATAGAGACAAATTCAATGAGATCTTCAGTGGGTGGAGTAACCCAGAAAGTAGACAGGCTAGCCACAAAGTCCTCCAGAAATACTGGTTGCTCTGCAGAAGGGTTTTGGGAAGAGCAGCCATCCTTCAACTTAAGGATCCCAAGAATATCTGCAAATTACTCGTCATGCGGTGGGGATTTTGGGGATCTCTCTCTCCTTCATTAAAATCAGGATCCTCAATGACTGACTGCTGAGGAGAGTCCAAGTGTGACTGCTGAAGAGAGTCCAAGTGTCTCCATTTGCACTTCCTCTTCCAAGTGACTTCCTCAGTGGGATGGTCTGGTGAAGTATCAGAAGAGACTAGAATATCCTGCTGGGTAGTGTGGAAGTTTTGATCTGGCTGTCCCTGTGAAGTAGAACATTGAGACTCAAGAAACAAAGATATCTGAGAAGTAGAGGATGTATTTGAGGGGTTAAGATCCGTCTCACCTACCAGAGCAGAGTACACTCGTTTGCAACTTTGAAAACAGATTGCTCTGAAGTGAAGGAAGACAAAGCAGCTGAGAAAGCAAGTTTCTGACCCATCACCTCCCTCCTCTCCAAAACAACCCACTGGAGGCAGGTGTCAGAGCCGAGCTGTTCAGTGCTGAGCCTCCAAAATGAAGAGAATGTTCCAAAAACCTTAACATGACTTCAACCTCCTGGATCTGACAGGGATGCTCCAACTTTGAGAATCATCCTGCTCTTAGAATGTCAGAGCCGGTGCACTCAGAGCAGTATTTGGATCCAAAGAAAATGCTTTCTTTGGATATGAATCAGATGGATCTAGAAAGCTCAGATCGAAGGACTCTAAAGCAAAAGGCTGAATTAGAGAAGGAGCTGAAATTAGTGGATCTGTAGAGGATCAAGCATTCTCACCCAAAGGGATAGGAGCCATAAGCATTCCCATCTGAATTTGTTCCGTGCGGAATTTCTTCATCATTCCCTCCACATCTGCTTCAGTAAGAATTTTGGAGGAATGAAAAAGATGCCAGGGGTGGAGATTTTGAGCACCTTTCTAAAAAGACAGAAGGCACTTTAGATGGAATTGGATCCAGATGAGAATAAGTAGTCCTCAGTAGATGCTTCAGATCCAAAGGCATAGGATCCAATAATGGTTAGGTTGGATCTGATGAAGGTTAGACTGTAACTAATTTCAGATACAGTCTTTCTCTTTTGGTTCTAAGGAGGAAAAGACTGAAGATTCAGAAGGTTTCAACCTTTTTGCATGGTCTCTAGTCTTGTGTTTGGGAATTGACCCCCAGTAATGGCATTGAAAAATGAAGTTGGCAATAAGCCTTTCAAAATCAATTTATTTCTTCTGTCAGACAGAGGTTGGGAATTAAACCTGCAACAAATGCTACATTCTTTTTGTCAGTGTTGCAGACCCAAGCACAATATACACAAAGCTTATGGAAATCAGGAAAGGGCAATTTGTGCCCACATTTTTTGCACTTTTTAAATCCCACTGATACTTTTCTGGACATGCTGAAAAGAAGAGCAGAAGGACACAATAGCACAATAACAAATAACTAAACTTTCTTTTCTTTTTTTTAACTAGAAAGGAGAGAAAAGCTAAATTAGCAACAATGATAATTTGAAGGGATACAAATATTTGTACAAAGAGAAAAAATATACCAACTATGGTATTAAAAGAGATATACCACATGCAAAGGGAGAGGGAAGGATAGGCTAGCCTACCAACAATGGTGGGAAAAACATACAGTATAAGGTGTATGGAAAGTAGAGGTCAACAGTGACAATCAAATTTTAATCTAAAGATCAAATATAGATTAATTAAAGAGTTTTTTAGAAGCTAATAAGTTAAAATGACTTATCTACCATTCAGCAACTCAAGAGCTAAAGGTGACCACGTCTAGACATGAAAGCAGCAAATGAGATCTGAGAGATGTTAGAGATTGGTGCATTATGGGTAGGGAAGGAGCTCAAGAGTTTTTGGTGGCAACAAGCTAGTGCAATGGTCTCATCAGATCTGAACCCATTAGTTGAGCAATGGATGAAAATTGACAACATCAGATTTAGTGTTACTTCATGTGAAGTTTTGATGTGCAGTGATCATGAGGTTATAAAGGTTAATTTGTTTCTAGATAATTATTCTAAACTGTAATCTAAAATAATGCACAGAAGATTAATAACAGATTACATGGAAGCAAAACAGTCACTATGTAAAATTAATTGCGGTGAAACATTCACTGGACAAAACTGCAGAAGGTACATGGAAAGTTTTGAAAGATAAATTGTTTGAATGCAAAATTGAATAAAATAAAAAATGTTTAACATGAGAATCTAGGTATACAACTTCAGAGGATATATTTCCATACGAACAAGATACTTGTTTAATGTGAGAGATAAAGCATATAAGAAATGGAAAAGAGATCAAGCTATGGTTTTGAAAAGTGAAATAAACAAGGTGGACAGAAAAATTAATGTTAGTGTAAGACAAGATCAAGAAAAATTTGAAGAAAATTTATATAAAGATATTGAGCATAATAAAAAAAACATTTTACAGGTCATTAAAATGTGGTAGGAGTAAAGACATACAAATTTATAAACTGCATATGGACTACCAAATTAAATTAAAGCATGTGCTAGATTATATATTTTAAGAACAGTCTGGCCACTTGTTATGGGAAAATTGTTTTGGCATATTTGTAGGCTAGAAAGACATTATTGCCTCTACTTGAAATATCTGTATGTTTGTATGTAAGTCACATATTTCAATATAGTTAAGCTTTCTATTTACATCATGCAATTTTGATACAACTTTCTTGAATATTATTGTGTGAAAAGGTATTTGACATTTTTGGATCTTTTCTTTGTTGATAATAGAAATGAGAAATTTATCCTTTAAAGTTGTCTAAAGTGTATTAATGATTGATGAGTATCCCAAATGTACAGAGAAAGTTAAATGTATCCTATAGCCTATATTAATATTTCAGATAGATAGTCACATAGAAATGTGTTTCATAACAATGGGAAATGTTTCTAGCCAGACATTTTCCACTTTTAGGGTTATGGTATTTTGTTAAGAGAGAGTGCCAATTTTACTTGTATCTAATGTTTTCATTACTTTATGGTATTATGCTAACAGGAAAATAAATACATTATAAATATTTAAATTATATACAGATTAAAGATCTTATCTCTAAAGGATTTGCAAATGTATGAAATAATTGATATATGCCAGGTATGCATCCATGTTAGTGCCCGGTTTGCTTTATTGGTGATAGTTGTGATGGATTTTTTAGCATACTTGATTTCATTACTGTATAGTAAGCAAATAATTGTGATTAGGTTAGGTCTCTGTATTTTAAGAACAGACAGCTTTGTGAAATTAATTATTTCTGATTTAAGAGATCACGTTGTATTGCCTGTGATAAGATCAGTTTCAATTAATAAAGTTTGCAGATATCTTTCTAGGGTAAATGTTCAATTCAGTTATGACATTTTAAATATTGTAGACTTTGATTTACATGAAGAATAAGGATCATTTCAGTCCTACTCTATGAAGAACAAACAATCTGATATATTAGTTTGACACTGATCTGCAAAGTTTTTGGATAGTTTTATTTTTAGATATTTTAGATTATAGCTGACTGCTAAACCATGTACATATTTTAGATTTATTTGTGCATATTCACCAAGTAATGGAAACATGGTAAATATAGCTAGGTTTAATTTAGCATTATATTTTTTAAAATACTTCTACAGCCTTTAGCATTTTGAGAATATAATTGAGGGCTATGTGAAATGAATATTGACATATTTTACACAAATTATAAGCATAATTATTTCTTTGAGAGTTGAAATTTAGATTTGTTTAAAATATGAAAACAAAGGTTCTACATAGATATTAAATATAGAGATAATGGTTACCCATACCTTGTTTCTTTAGCAGTATTAATTATTTTTGAAAAATGGTTATTCTCTTAAATTTTTTTGGAATGTATTTATTGATAATTTTAATATAATTAATACACTTTTAAGGAAAACAAAATGTAGACATAATATTCAATAGAAAATAGCTGTCCACATTGTACACCATGAGGTATATGTGGCTTCTTCAAAGATGTTTATTCCATGAAGCTTTTAAAAATGTAGGCTTTGAGGGTTATGGTTTAATAATTTGTTTCTCCTGACTGTAACAAGCCTGACTGATAGGGTAAAACTATATTCACAGTGATATTCTTTAAATGGTTTAGTGGAATGTTAAAATAAAGTATAATATATAAATCTATGATGACAACTGGGAAACCTAATTTGTTTTGTTAATGAGAACAATCCTTGACTGTTTAATATAGAATTCATAAAGTCCATGGAACATTATGATTTAAGATAGTTGTATAACATTTTAGATAGTATTACAGCAACTATTTTGTAGAACTCTGAACAGAAAGTACTGGGACCTGGTGCCTCATTATTTTTTGGTTATAAGTTGCTGATTGAATTCCATTATTTTTTGGTTACAAGTTGCTAATTGAATTCCATTATTTTTTGGTTACAAGTTGCTGGTTGAATTTCTTTTACAGAAAATTAAATAGTTAAAATATATGTATGATCTAAAATAATTTCCGGAAAAGTCAGAAAATTAAGATATTGAGACATTGTTTAATTATTACTTAGTATATTATTATATATGATATGGAAACACTGAATGTGTCTTCTTTAGAGTTGACAAACTATTCACTTTCTGTATGAAATGTTTGGTCTACTGCTTTTATTTTGCAGAAATGCATCATATACTGACCTTATTTGTAGTATGCCTCATAACTCAGTGTAAAAGGTATGAAGTACTACGCATGTTCTTCCTAAACCATCCAGGTCATTATGAAAACGGTGTTATATTGCATTAACATATTATATCATAAATTTCAGTAAGAAATGCATAATAGACTGCACTGTTTTTTTTTTTTTTTTACAGTGTTTATAATTCAGCATGAAATGTATGAGAAATGCAGATGCTTGTGATGTACCACCTTGGAATATATGAAGAGAGACTTAATGCCACTCTTGGAATATGTGTATGAGGATGGTATGAACCTAGCATTGAGCAGCATCCTATCATCACTAAGAATGATGCCACAATATGAACAAAAAATTATTGATTTCAACAAGTGCCTTAACTTCTTGGTATAATTCAAAGGTGGTATAAGAGATATCAACCTGGGAAGATATAGGAGACAGTTCCAACTGCTTTGTCAAGGATGGTGTGTACCTCTTCTCGCAAGTCTTTTGTATAGTAGATAAATCATTGTCCACTCCCATAGTACCTTTTTAAGCAGTGTCACTCTTCCAAGTCTTCCAACTTAAGCAAACAGAACTCAGATTCTAAGATATTTCTGTTCAATTTGAGGAGCCTTAACAAAACACTCTTCAAGCACTCCTTACCTAGGAAGACATTAATAAATTATTATTACATATATTTGGTTCAAGGTCATTGAAAGCACCCAATCAGTGCTGAGTTTTAGTGCCTATCACACATTTAGGCCACCATATTAAATTAAAGTACTGAAGGGAGTTGTGTCTCCATGCTCTTTAAAAAAACACTTCATCTCCAGTTTCATAAGCCAGAGACAATGCCTGGAAGATCTGGAAGAAGAATATAATTGTCCAAGTTGCACTTGAATTGGGTCAGGGAGGAACTCTGCTTCACATGGATGGAGAGCCTGTTCCATAGGCAGGGTAGTGTCTGGGATGCATACCTATCTCTCTAGCAGGTCCTATTTACATCACAGACAAGGTTCAAGTCTTCAGAACAGATAATTCTGGTGCTGTGTGTTTTGTGGATATGCAGATTGTCCAGCAAAGTAGGGTACAACAATGCCAGGCATATATCTCCCTTCAAAAGCTTGTAGGTGTCAGAATACAGGGATAGGGCCTTGAGGTGGTCTGCACATGACATATTACTCATGGCCTATATTATTTTAGTGAAGAAACTGTGGACATGCCAGTTGTTTGATATGCCTGGTTAACCAGAAATTCATCCCTGGTTTGGTACGTATGTCTCTAAAGGACACTGGTAATCTGTAAATGGTTCATCTCCCAGGCCCATGCTTATACTTATCAAGGGTATCAGAACTTGTGACAAACCTGGGATGCATGGCTAGGCTTAAAAAGGCCGTTGTCGTTGCTAGCCTACTAAATACCTATGAACACTAGCCAAGATAGACAAAAATATCAACAACTTTAGAATCAGGCCAAAAAAACAAACAAAAATGGATAAACAAACCTACTTCCTAGTATCCAAAACAAACATTCCAAGCCCCCCCAAAAGTTCTGGCAAGCAACAATTCCCTTCTGAAATCCAGCAAATCTACCACCCCAGCTCCCAACACCAATACTAATAATGACAGCATAGCTTCTCACTTTAACCATCACTTCACAGAATCTATTCTCTCATTATCTACCCGGCTATCTAAAATAACTCTATATTCACCCCAGCTATAGACCACAATAATATTCCCTCCTTTACACTCTCACCTGTACCAACCTCCACAGTTAAAAAACTACTCTCAAAACTAAAACCCACACTCTTGCAGCAGATGGTCTACTCAGTAATTTCCTAAAATTAGCTGCAGAGTCCCTAGCCTACCCTGTCTCAATTCTTATAAACTGCTCCATAAAAGAAGCTTACATCCTTGAACTATGGAAAGTGTCATATATTATTCCCCTACACAAAGGCGGCAACTTCTGTGAGCTATTAAACTACCGCCCCTTTGCTATCCTATCCCCCCTTTCCAAGCTCCTGGAGAAATGTATTCACACCCAAATGATGCACTTCTTAACCTCACATAATCTCCTTTGCTTCACACAGCATGGCTTCCACCCAAACCATAGTACAACTACTGCTCTTCTCTCCTTTACCAACCAGGTTAACCAACTCTGAAACAACAACTTCGTATCAGCCATATTCTTAGATCTATCTAACGCATTTGACATGGTCTCGCATAACTTACTTTTAGACACTCTATCCACCATGTACTTTGCCCCCTCCACTACTTCCTGGTTGAAAAAACATCTCTCTGATAGAAAACAATCAGTCAAATGGCAAGGTGTACTATCACCTTTGCTAACAACTACTATAGGCATTCTACAAGGATCAATACTGGGTCCTCTACTATTCATCATTTTTACCAAAAAACTGCATACCTCCACCCTGCATGCATCACTTATACAATACGCAGATGGCCCAATCCTAATATGCTCAGCCCCATCCATAACCACTCTTCAAAAGCTTACCCAAGAATCCTTCTGCTGTGTGGAAAAATGGATTACTGATATCCAACTGATTCTAAACCCCAACAAGACCAAATTGCTTCTTTTCACCCCCAACAAATCCAGAACCACACCTCTTTCCTTCACTATCACCTCCAAAAATGGCACCACAATCTCTTTCTCCCCCCATAATAAGCTCCTCTGTGTTAAAATAGATAAGGATCTTAACTTTGATGTCCAAAGCTCTCAAACCATTAAAAAGGTACATAAAAAATTAGGAACTTTATACAAACACAAACAGTTCCTATCAGACCAAGCATGAATCACCCTAGCCCAAACCCACCTTTTGTCTACCCTAATGTATGCATCACCAATCCTAACCGACATCAGGAAAACAGACCTAAACAAACTAGAATCATGTTACAATAAAATTGCAAAATTTGCCAATAACTCCACTTTTAGAAGCCATCACTGTCTTGCCCTAAAAGAGCTACAATGGTTAGAACTCCCTCAATTAATTGGTTACCGCCAACTAGTGCTCACCTTCAACATACTAAAGAATCCCCACAAAACTCCAGCCCTAAACCAACTACTAAATCAATATTGAGCAAACCGTCCTCTATGCTCATCCAACAAAACCTTGCTCTGTATATTCAAAGCAAACAATACTGCAGAGAAAGCTCTTTTCTCTCATACCATTGCTAGGAAATGGAATAACCTCCCCCAAAATATCTCTTCAGCACCATCTATGTCACTGTTCAAAAAGTTACTTAAGTCCCACCTCTTGCGATCCTGGTTCTGTCCTTGCATCACATAAATGCTTTCTTGTTGTCCTCCAATTCTTGCTACCTTCCTCTTCTCACTGCTTACTATCTCTATTATACAGTAGCCAAATACTCCCATACAGGGCCTACTATGTGTAAATTATTACATCTTGCGTGATGTGTCCTTTGATTGAATCAGTTAATGTGAGTCTTTTCTCCCAAATACTGCCATCCAGAGTCTACTATGTGTAAATTAAGCTTGCTTGGAACAAACCATTGTATGATATATCTTTTTTTGATTATACATTTACCACTGTACATATTGTTTGATGTGGAGCTTTTTTTCCCTGGGCCTCCGCTGTAAATGGACCTCGTTCTAGTCGGACTTTCCCAGTAAACATATGTAAAATAAAAAAAAATAAAGTTTATGACCTGTAACTCCTCCATGTCCAACTTATTAACAAAAACCCCTTTTCATTTCATAGATAACTTTACTATCCCCTCTATCTCCCTCTCGGCTCATACCTCCTACCTAAATAGTGTGGTATTCCTATATATTAAACCAAACACCATTATCCTAGAAGACTTCAACTATCCCTCCATAACCTGGAGACATGCATACACTGAAGCATGTATACCATGAGATTTCAGAAATTCATCAATGCAAACTCTATGGACCAGTTAGTCCAAACCCCAGTCGGGGCACTAAAATCCTAGATGTGGTCCTAACCGATATGGGCCAGCTTTGCTCCCCACAGGTTGTAATTTCTAACATGGTGAAATCAGACAACAAGTCATTCAAATTCACCATAAGACTGAAGCCGGAAGCATTTTCCATTACCTGTGTATTTAGAGATTATGGAAAGGCTAATCAACTAAAACTGAGTGATGATCTGCCTAAATACAAAAAAGCCTTCCCTTCTATTTGATGACCCCCATTGTTTATGCAGAGTCTAACACTGCCAGATTTTATGCACATTTAAATATTTACCTAGATGCATCTATCCCCTTCAGAAATAAATACAATGCCAAATTCAAAAATAACCCGGCATGATGGAAAGCAAATCTAAACAGGCTCAATAATAAAAAAAAATGCATTACACACCAAAATAAATAAATAAATGTAACTCTCTATAGCAAAAATACTCTTACTAAACTAAACAAGATACTCTGGACCTTGCTTAAATTAATCATTGCCAGATAGGTGGTAAACATGTCCACCCGGCAGAAAGATAACCATAAAGCCTTTTTAGTTCAGTTACAAATTTCAGAAACAATGCTCTGTATGGTGAAGATCTGAAAGTAAATCATATCACATACTCAGACCCAATCTGCTAGTAGACAAATTTAGCTCAAATTTCATCCCCCAATATTCTCAGATCACATGCACAATAATTTGTATTTGACCACCACATATACACTGTAAGGAAGTTATTCTTTATTGCATAACTTATATCTAAAGATATAGTGGACAGATCCAGTGACATAATTGCTCTACCATACTTAGCACTCATAATGCCCATTTCTATATGTTTCTGTCCAAGCACTTGTCAGAGCCATAGTGACTACAGCACTTTCTCACTAAATAATCAAGGCCTAAAGTATGAACACTGTGTAAACCATTTCAAAGCCTTGTCTCTCTTCTCAGTTTGATACATATTATATTATTATGAATATTATATCATATCATTTTTTTAAAAGGTCGCCAAAGCAATGAATGAAGGTAAAATGACACGCATGCCGTACCTCAACCTGGCCAAAGCTTCTGACAAAATTCCCCACTTGGGCATAGTAGAAAAGATAAATGAACTGGTAATAAACCCCTATATCACCCAGTGGATTGCCAACTTGGTTACATATCGGACATACTATCAAAATAGGGAAGTTACCTCCACAAAAAGAATAGAACCAGTAGAGTCCCTCAGGGTTCTATGCTGGGACCTTTCCTGTTTGGCATCTATTTTTCAGAAGTAAAATACAATGCCAAAGGGCTTTGGCTGACTATGATTCCAGATGAATGCAAGCTCAGAGCAATCACTGAATCGCCAAATGACTTGGCCATCCTACCAAAATCACTGATTGAAATTAATACAAAAACTGCATTATTGTGTCCTTTGGGAAGTCATCTATCCCAGGGAACTACTACATTGATAATACACTCATAGAAGTTAACGCAGTTGTTTGTGATTTAGGATCTTATGTGGAGAGTAACCTAACTTTTGACTAAACTGTTTCTGTTATTGTAAGAAAGTTCTTCTATATTGCACAACTTATGAACAAAGGGATTGTCTATTTTCCAGGAATGTCAATGTCCCCCCTATTTCTCAGCCCTCATTAGACCAATCATTGAATATACTGGCCAATTTGTCATGTATCTGTCCAGACACATGCAACAACTGGAACGCTCACACAGATACCTTACTAAAAGGGTACAACGGTTAAACAACATGTCCAGTGTGAACCAACTCAAAGCCTTGTCACTATACTTGATATTCTACAGACTGCAAAGAGGTGACCTGTGAATGGCTTACAGGGCATCCCCCAACAGATTACTGATGGATTTACTGCACGTTGGCCAGTCAAATGGCATCAGAACTACTCGGTCTAGAGATCTAAAGCTCTTCTGCAACATCAGCAGAATGGTTTGGAGGTCAAGCTATATCTTGCATATGAAGCCACTGCTATGGAACAGACTTTCCATCCACATAAAGTAAAGTTAATCTCTGTTCATATTCAAGTGCAACTTTGATCTATGGATGGGAAACAAATAAATCACCCCAGAACTGTCCCGTGTTCTACTGATGGACTGATGCAGCTTTGAAATGCTTTATCCCATGCATGGGTCCTTTCAAATTATTTATGGTATGATCCCAGTTATTCTCATTAGGGGTAATATACAATTAATGACCATGGGATGGTTGAGGCCAATCTATAGCCAAATGGGATAGGTTATTTTGAGCACAAAATATCTATGCTTAAAACTGCCTGAAAAGAAAGCAAGCCCAGTACTTACCTACGGTAGTTACCTATGAATCTATGAACCTGCAGAGACCATTAAGATGTGACTTCTAACTTGATTATAGAGCTTTAACAGACCATACTCTGTCAGGTATATTATACTTTCAGAGTTGCAATGCTAACATATGCACCCACTCATGGGCTCTCAATCTTTTTTCAGTGTAAATCGGACATGTTGGAGGGACAGGTTTGTATCCCAGAGAATACAACTTATGTGGAACCATCTTCCACCTCCAGATAGAGCAAAGTACTTTTCTTACGCTATTAAAATGTAATTTGGACAAATGGATGGGTAATCATAAACTCAAATCCAGTTTAGCACCCCATCCCTATTGGACAGAAGAAACATAAATGCCTCAGCATTTCCTTGTTTGGCCTAATTCTGAACTATTTGTCTACAATATATGAGAGGTTAAAACTTCCATGGGAATAGAAGTCTAGGCTTCTTAAAATCCTTACAGATCAATGGCCTACTAAGTAAGGATGAATCTATGACATTGTTTTTGGTTAGCACACCTTATTTTTGGATAAGAAATAGATGGTGAGTATGTACATTTTCAATGCATCCTATATCTTAATATGAAATATATGACAACCAACAGTTGTCCTTGGCAAACCTTACATCTCAGTAAAAATATGTCAGATGCACAGCACTCATTTATAGAAAATCTTACTTCGCATTATAAAATGCATGATGTACTGCACACATTACACCCAATTAAATATATGGCATAGTCCATTCATAATTTATGAACCGTACTTCTCAGAATGAAAAGTACTGTATGATGTATACTTTCTTAGCACATTGATCATGTCAGAATGAAATGTATGCCATTCTGCAGTCATTTTCAGACTGTAATGAATGTAATAATTCTCTAATTCTTAGTACAACTTGCATCTGAGTATGACGTTTGATGTATTTCATTCCTTAATACTGAAGCTTACAAGTCAGAAGGCAATGTATGGCACACTGTATTCAGCACATTGTACGTGTCAATACGAAATAAATGACATACTGCATAAATGTTGTACTGTTCATCCCAGAATGAAATATATATTGTACTACAGTCGTTCTTAAAAAAAAAAATCACCTCATTATGAAATATATGGCATATTCCACTCAAAATGCACTATATACCCGAGTATGAAATGTATGACAAAGTATACAGAAGGTCTGGTCATGAAATACATGTAGAATTGCATCTATTATTAATATACTGTGCATTTTACCATGAAAGATATGACATACGTAATCTATATTCATATACCTTCTATCTCAGTGTGAAATGTATGATCAACAATAAAACATGACAAATGTGAATAAAACTCAGTAAGGAATATTTTAGAAGACTAAAATAAATACCAAAAACTACCCTGACGTCCAGGAACATGTTCAAACCATGTATTGAATCCTGATCAACATGAGGTTGTTCCAGGAGATCTCAATACTTGCCACTATATTTGTGGCTTTTCCACATTATTTTCCTTTTCATCTAATCCTTCTCCTTATATTATTTGTTTCATTTTCTTTGGCACATTCAGCTGCTGTCTGATTTTTGTCTACTTCTGGTTTGGTTTGCATTCCTGCTTGACACCAGAATGCTTCTGCTAAACTAAGCAGAGAGATCATCTTAGACTTTCTCTCCTCATGTTTTAAAATGTTCACTATGTTTGGATCTGATGAGGTTGGCAGGTATATATGCAGTCTCAGAACTGCAGATCTATACTTGTGATCAATTTTGTGGAAGACCATACCTCCTTCAGAGAGACGAGTTTATAATGTTGGTATACACTCATCTTTTTATATCATTTCATAAACAAGAAGCATGTTTCTTGCTTTTCTGTCTGACTGATCCAATACTTTTTGGGACTAGTTAATCACCCCAAAACTCTTAAGTTAGAACAGGAAGACCAAACTGGGTTTATAGCTTGCACTTTATTCCTGGATCTTAAGACTGCTTTCAGTATTAGTCTTCCAAAGTATTCCTTACTGAGTTTTATTCCCATTCATTCATATTTTATTGCCAATCCATCATCATTCCCAGATATTTATACACTCACTCCTGCTGCAGTTCCTTTATATCACATTCCTGTCCCAGACTGATATTTTCTTGGTGCTGCAACTTACTTGCAGGTTTGCTTTTAACTCCACATCTGATGAACTATATAGTCTTAAGTCATCCACAAAAAGTGAATGACAAGTCTTTAAGCAAGGTTGTTTTCTATGAGCCAAAATGTAACCGTGATCTAATCTAAGTAAACAGCTTAGTGGCTTAAAGGCAAGACAAAACAGCAGCAGTGACAAAGAATCACCTTGGAATAACCCCCTTTGATTTGTTTTCCCTAGGATAATTATTTGCCCTTTGTTGTGGCTTAACTGCACACTGGTTTGCCACTATTTCATGCTCATTAAAATGTATTGATCAGTGTAGGCTGTATCTAATACATCTGTGAGCATTCCTTTATCCATGAATGTGGGATGCTGTTAAATGTTCTTTTTTTTGTAATCTAGCCATACCGTACTTCGATTTTTCCCCATTTTTACAGTTTTCTATTGTTTTCCATTTTTGAGTCATAAGACACACCATAGTGCCTTTGCAAACCATCTTATTTGTAAATAATTTGATAAATAACCATTCCAACAATCAAAGTAAACATGCCTCAAATGGATATAATCAGCAGAATCTACAACATAAGTAAATGCATAAATAACTGCTCCTATCAGTTGGCATTCCCAGGCCCATTTTGGCATCAGTTATCATCTGAGAGGATAACCTCAAGCTCCGTTGGACTAGTATAAAATCAACCAAGCCTCATGACATGCTCATACCCCATCCATGAAACTGACTGAAACCAGTCTCATCAGACGTTCAACTTGTTGTTCATTCAAAGGCAAGTGGAGCATTATGGGGAACACAAGGGGTTTAAGCCTCAAGGCTCCTGCCTTAAGAGGAGGGAGGGTATTTGAACCTGTTCACTGAAGTGAGCTATGGATACTCCTCCCTTGCTTAATAAAGCCACAGATACCCCCCCCCCCCTTGAGGTCAGCTATCAAACAACCTGGGTTACTGTTAAGCTACATTTGTCTTCTATAGCTGAGTCATAAAGCAAACCAAATTGCCTTTGCAACAAATTTGTTTGTAAATAAACTGATAATCATTTGAGTAATCAAAGTGAACATGACTTAAATGGATATAATCAGAAGAGTCTACAACATAAGTAGCTGCATAATTAACTGCACCAGCTGATTGGCATTACTAGACCTATTTGAGCACCAGTTATCATCCTAGTGTGTAACCCCAGTCTCCCTTGGACAATGATAATTAACCAAGCATTGGGACATTCTCACACCCTATCCATGAAATTGACTGACACCGAGCTTATTGGTCATTTGACTTGTCAACCATGGAAAGGTTGGTGAAGCATGATAGGGATAACACAAGGGGTTAAACCTTGAGTGTCCACCCATTGGTGGCCACAGTCTGCTGCTCCCCCCATGCTCTGGCCTTGGTCCCCACAGAAGCTGCCAACTCTCAAAGGTAATTAATAATAAAAATAATAGAACCATTCGAAACTTAGCAGCCACTATTTACCAAGTTTAACTGCAGATAAAAACGATCCTCACCTAATTCATTCATGTGAATCTCATCCAGTTCAAAAAAGTCTTTACTCAGTCTCGCTGGATTGTGATACACAATAGGCCAATAGCCAATGTACAGTGCCTTCCATGTTACTCAGTGGTTGACAGAACTTCTGTACATTTCTACAGCTGAACTTTTAAAAGCATCTTTCCAGTGCAACCTGGGAGGTATGGCTGATCAAGAATTGAAATGCCTAGATAAAGACAGCACAGTCTGTGGAGGTCCAACAATATTTTGGCTGAGAGATTTTCTTAGGAACAGACACTCTTTACATACAAAGTGGATGGTAAGGGCATGAGGAAACTCCAAAGCAATTAACGCTGCCAAAATCTCCCACAGCTAGAACTGGGATAATGCTCGATAGCTGAATCAATAGATTGACCACCAAGCTTGATCTAAAAACCTAATGCATCCTAAAAATAAATAGCTTTTCAAGCAACTGCTCTTTGAATAAAAGAGTGCACCAGAATCCAAAGCACCTTCTTCCCCGCAAGGTAAATGACAAAAGCTACCATCTACTATAAGAGAAAGAGATGCATCAAATGTCCAACTCCCTATCCTCTTCAGGTCTTTGGTCAAAAGCACTCTGTCTGCTAAATCTCAGATCCAACCTAAGCAAAATGATCAAGAAGAATATTCCTGTGTAGTAATGTCTTGTTGACTAAGAGCCTGTTTAAAGATTAAAGTCACACCTGCCATTATGCTCAGCTAACACATTTTCAGGCAAAACACTGGACTAGAAGAAGAAGAAGAGGCAGATGAAAGCTTCTGCAAATATGAGGTCCAACGAACTGCACAGGTAAGGTAAGACCTACCTCTGTCTAAACATTTTTTGTTGGCCCATGCAGGACTGATGCAGCCTAGACTTTCTGCACCACATTAACAGTAAATATTTACCAATAAAAACATAATTCCATTGTAAGGATTGTGAAACCTCACTGGATCAGAAAGCCCCAGCATAATGCCAAGAATATAAGGTAGCCCAGAGAACAAACAAATAAAGATGGTCAGACAAAAAGTATAAACCTTGCATAATGTGACTTAGGAGTAGATGCTCAGTGGGTTTCCTAAAATCCTGGACTGTGCCTCTGAAATGTTTCCAGCCCTCAACAACCTGGTGATTAGCCAATGGCTAGGGCCCAGAGAAATTAGACAACCATCCAAATGTAGCTAGATGTTTGCAAAAAGTATTAGGGGCATCATTTACCATCCATCCATGGGATAAAATCCATAGCAAAAGGGATACGTTCCAGGGTCTGAGGGGGTTAGGCAAACAGCTATAAAAGAGTTTGAATGTATGAAATGATAACGAATGTACCCATATGATATTTGATGCCCATGACTTTGATAAAAATAACAAGGCTATTCTTTGCCATTCAGACAGATTTCTGAAGGAATGTGTGTCCTGAGGAGCAGTATCTCCAACCAGCTGATGGAATCTGGAAACCTGAAAGAGGGACAAGCTGTCTGCTATGCTGTTACTCTTACCAGGCACATGATGTTTAGTAAAGGTCAAATTAATCTTTAAGGTCAGTAGATCTAACAGCCCCATAACAGAATGAATCAACCAGACCATGGTGACTTCTTGTTTAGAGCATGAATCACTGTCTGTATGTCTGTGTAAAATTAAATTTGCTATTGGTAATGTGGTATTTCCAAATTAAAGTGGCTACCCAAATTGGGAATATTTCCAAATAGATGATGTCGTCCTTCCTGTCTTCAGGCCAAGAGGTGGGCCATCTTGCTGCAAATCACATCCATTGGAAATAACTACCGATCCAAATGCCTGAAAAGCTGTATGTCCTCTGAGGAAACCCAGGGATACTGTAAAAAGGGGTCCCATTAAACTGGAGCAGAATGGTGTTCCAAAGGTGAAGATCATCCTTAATCCTGCCAGAAATTCAACCCTTTGATGTTTCTTCTTGGCACCTCTGAGTAGATTCAACAACAATCTACGGAAAGTCCTCACAGGGGTGATGACCTTGAATGTGAAAATTAAAAGTCCATGCAGTTGTATGAGTTTCCCAAAACTGACCTTATTACCTCACAAAAATAACAGAGTGATCTCAACCAAGAAAAGTTGTCAGGAGGAAGACTGAAGGTGGAGATCAGAACATCAATAATGAAGCCTAGAAAAGTGAGGGCCTGAGAGAAGCCTTCTAATTTGTCTTCCATTAAAGGAACTCCAAATGATTGTAAACTTTAGTGAATATAGCCATGTCTTCTAAGGTTCCCATTCTTCCTTCTCCCATAATCAACAAATAATCCAAATAATGGATGGTAGATTGCTTTTGAGCCCTTTGTTGCTAGTACCAGTGTAAGGCAGCACTAAAGGTCTCAAAAACTGTACATGCCACAGAACAGGCCAAAGGCAAGCTGGTATCAAAGAAGAAATTCACACCAAACTGAAACCCTAATAAAGTCCAGGCTTCTTCATTAATGGGGAGAAGTAGAATGCAGATTGGATATCCAGCTTGCAAAGCCAGTGATGTGTAAACTCTTTGATTGCTTATGTGGCCTAACAGAAAGAATAATAATAATCATTTGAGGTTTACCAATGAAGTCACTGACTGACAAAACAGCAGGATGTGACAGGTGATGAAATAAACAAAACTCCTCTGCTTTCTTATTGGGAAGTAGGCCAATGGATAATACCTTAAATACATACCTAGGGTGGCTGGAAAATGGGCCTATAATCCTGTACTTACCTTCATCATTCAACAAGTCCAACAGCATTCATTCAGTGATTGCCCCTTCCCCACCACTAGAACTTCAGGATCACCGACTTCATCAAAATTTATCATTATCTTCAACTTCTAGAATTGCTTCTTGGGCTGGAAAAGACACATCTGTATCTTTTGGTTCATCTCTACTGGTATTCCATCTTAATATTTAGCTGGAGGAGGAGATGTCTCTCATCCATCTTCAGGAGGTAGCTGTAACCTTGAAATTACGATCTTGATTGTATAATGCTTCAAAATAAAAAAAGGCCTTGAGCTTCAAGGGATATCTGTTGCTATTTGTCCTTCAAAACTTGCAAGGAGGGGAACCCCTAGAAAATCAAATAGAAGTACAATGTTAATGCTGAACACAAATATCTAAATTAACACTCCTGACAGAGATAATACTAGCTTGATGAACAAAACTTTCCTAAAAAAGGGAACTCTTCTATAAAAACTTCCACTGGTAAATGATGTTCAATATAATATATTGCAATTCATATTGATTAGAATTCCTGTGGTATATTTATTTTATTTTATTTTATTTATTTATTTATTTATGAAAGGGATACTAGAGGAAGGTGTATATTATGAATTTTAAGCAGCAAAGAGAGGGTATCAAACCAGAAAAAGACAATGCTAAGGTAATGGCCCAGAGAGAAAAAAAGGCTCCCAAGAATCAGGTTCAAATCGGCAGTTCAGAGACAAAACCAGAAATAATAAGGGATCATCATGGACACTTTAAAATATTACTAATATTAACTTGGGACATAGCCATAAATAACAGAATTTGACTTAATCTAGATTGTCTGGATTAAAAGAAGTCTGTTCTCTATTTATTATTATCATGTGCACTTCATATACCCTCCAACTGCATGGTCTTACAAGGGATTAAGAGGGACAGAGCTAATATTTGAGTCAAAATTGCAAGCAAGCACAGATGAGAAGTATACATGAAATATTATAGCAATAACCCACACCTGGGTGTGGGTAATGCTGGATTTACCTATGGTTGGTGTAGTTTGGTCATGAAGATGAAGCCCGGGTGGCCAAACAAAGACAACTGTGGGTAAATCCAGCATTACCCACACCCAGAAGTGGGTTATTGCTATTATACAATGACATTATTTAAGAAAAAAAATACTTACTTTTCTTAAATAATGGCATTGCATAATGCCTCCTTGCTGCCCTTCCACAGCTGTGTGCTATTCTGCGGCAGTTCTGATGTACTGCGCATGCGTATGCTTACGCAGTACATCAGAGCTGTGGGTGGAAGCAACGGAGAAAGCAAGATCTCCTATGTTAAAGGAGCTTAACATAGCGAGACAGCTTTAAAAAAGCAACGGAGAAAGGAAGATTTCAGTTACTCTTTTTTAAAGCTGTCTCCTATGTTAAACTCCTTTAACATAGCGAGACCATGTCTAAACAGCAATGGAGATCCTGCGTTCTCTGTTGCTGTAAAAAAAATAAATAAATAAGACATACTAATGGAAAAAGTCTGGGCGACCGGACCTTTTTCCATTAGTATAAGTCTGATTTACAATGTGCACACTGACCAATCAGCGTGCACGTTTTGGAATATTAATGGGGAGTCGTCGTATAATATTTTTATTACTAGGGTAGTGACAAGTAAGGAGGTAAAAGATGATCCTCTTGGATGCCCAGTTGCTACAGGAAGTCTAGAATGTTTACCAAACTTCTAGTTCCAGGCATGATGATGGTTGCAGACTCTGCTCGCAGCCACTAGGAGGAAACCAGGAATTTCGATAGTGGCTTGTGTCATGAAAATGAACCTCAGGCAAATACAGCACTTAGAATGGCATACCAACTCATAGTTACAGGAGCCTGATACTCTCAAGCCTTTGCAAACTGGACCAAAATATGTTCAGCTTTATGTAAATTGACAGTAAAAATACTGTATCCCAATTCCACAGTAAACTGACAACCACAACAGAGATGCCAATGAAGCAAACACAAAGCCATAAACTGCTATAAAGGATCAATTCTGTGACATTCAACACTTTTCATGAGCAGTGTGAGTAGTACGGTTTAATGTCTCACCTTATCCTTTATTACTGTCATTATGTATGTATTTATTTATTTTTATAGCATGCAACACTGAAACCTTGACAAGCACCATGCCCCAACTGCCTCAAAAGGTCATAACACCTGCAGAAAAACCCTGACCAAAATCTTAAACCAAGAGGGGAAAGATCTGAGATATAATACACCAGTTAGGCATACCAGCCTGTGATTCCTCTTACAACCAAAATGTGAACAACTATGCATTGTGATAACAAGCATAACTAGCAACTAGCTCATCCTCAGTGTACTGTCAAATCCTGAACAGGAAATGTAAGATCACATGCAATCTTACTGAAATTAGGTACAAGGACAGTCAGTTAATCCACTATTGACTAAAATAATTCATCCTATAGGTTTGGTTCCTGGTGAACGACTCCATGAAGCTTTGCCTGAGTGACCGCAGCAGTGAATGTTGAACCTCTTTAAACCTGTCCACTAAAATTAATACATTCATTGTGCCTTTGCTTAATAAAGGCTCAGATACTCTACCCCCTCTGACATCAACTATCTGACAACCTGGTTAACTGGTAAGCCACGTTGATGGCTTTATTTAGCAACAAATGATGCTTTGTTGCATATGACTTTCTTTTGTTACCCTTTTGTTCTGTTGCAATGATTGTGTTTTTTCTAAATGAATGTAAACTCTGCATTAATTCCAGTATATAGCTTATAAATCTTCAGAAGGCAAATTATTGGTCTATCCTTTTTAGGATGGCTTACAGTTTAACTCATAAGGAGTAAAATTGTTTGCCGCACTATTAACTAGGTTGATGTCTGTTCAGGATGCATATATAAATGATCATTAGTCAGGGAAAAATCCTTATGTAAACATGTTAATGCATTTAGCCAGAAGATAGGTACTGCATCTGGGTATGGGCTTTTTCATTTAGGAGCTTTTCTTAATTGTCTTTTAGTTTCAGTGGGTGTTACTTCATCCCATTTCATATCCTGTACATTTAAACTCATTACTGTTATAAATATTTTTCCAAATGTCTATTTTTTTCTTTTTTTGCAGTGTTTATATTTATTTTGCTTTGTTTCCAAGTTCTCTAAAAAAAACTTTTTTGGGTCATCAATGCCTATTTTGTACTTTTCCTTCATATTTCTCTACATATCTTCTAAGTTTTTCTGCCTGCGCATATATATTTAGTTCATTATTTTTAGAGATTATCTGTTAGTAATTTAGCTGCACAGTAATATATCCTATTATCTTCTGTTATATAACACGGATTTCTGTTAATTTTGATTACTATGTTCATCTGTTTTAATAGACTTTTCACATTTTGTGTCTTAACTACTTCCTGTAATCTATTTCTTTCATTGATCTTAATATATCTGTCCATGTCTATTAAATATGTCAACTCTTTACTTGCATCACTTTTATTTTTAAATTGAGAGCATATTATTTGCATTCTATTTCCTGTGGCATTCTACATAAAGTTCCAGAACATCTTGCTGTTACAGATCTTGTGTCATCTGCAACATTGACTGCATTAGAGTTGCCATTATTTTCTGCTTATTTCCTTGCTGTGTTACACCAGCTGAACTTTTGTACCAGTTTCATAATGAAGGTCCCAGAGCATCATCGTGTGGCAACTTATCAGATGCCTCCTGTTCCACCTGTTTCTCAGTCATCTGGGGACTCATTGCTCTCTCATGCTGTGACATTACCAGTTTCTCTTTTTTTATTACTCCATTATTATCTTGTCTTCTACTTTCCCCATTTTGTTTTCTTATTTTATTGTATCATGGAATTTTGCATATCTGGGAGCCTTTTCCTGTATTTCTTTTCAAATATTTTTGCTGCTTCTTTTTTGTATTGGTTAGTTTTGCATAAATTTTGCACCATATCAAATCTCTCTTTCTTTCAAAAGTCTATACTTCTTCAATTGTCTCCCACTCTACCTGTTTCTTCTTAATTTGGGGACTCATTTTGACCCATTATGCTGTGAAATTACCTGTGTTGGATTTTCCACACTAAATCCTTCACTTCCCAGGTAATCCATCACTTCAGTTTCTATTTGTTTAACTTCTTCCTTATTAATCATCTGCTGTACATCTCCCCTTTGTTTTCTTATATTTTGCTTTGTGAAATTTTCCATATCCATGTGCCTTTCTTGCATTTCTCTTCCAATATCTTTGGAGCTGCCTTTTTGTATTGATTAGTTTGGCTTTTTTCCTTTGAATAAATATTGCATTATATCAATTTTTTTTCTTTTCCTTGTCCAGGTTTCTTTTTTATAACTTAAAACGTCTCTAGATATTGTTCTTTACCTTTTCACACTTCTTCTGTCACTTCTTTTTCCAGTTGCTCCAGAGAAATTCACAGCACGAAATGTGCGATGTCTGCTATTCTTAATACAATGTAGATCAAAGTTTGAAATTTATGACATATTATACCAGATCAGTTGAGGCCCGAGTTAACAACGACTGCCACCGGTACAACTAACTAACAGAGTACTGGCAAAAATTGGGCTACTGTTGGCCGAAGGAGGAGAGAAGGGAAAAGGCATTGCCAAAGGCAGGAAGAGAGGAGAAAGGCTAGGATTGTGGTAGTGAGGGTCGGAAGTTTGAATGTTAGCAGTATGACTGGTATAGGGAGAGAGCTAGCTGATATGATGGACAGAAGAAGGTTGGTATATTGTGTGTGCAAGAGACCAGATGGAAGGGGAGCAAAGCTAGGTGTATCGGAGGTGGGTTCAAATTGTATTATCATGGTATGGATGGGAGGACAAATGATGGAGGAGTTATCCTGAAGGAACAGTATACTAAGAGTGTTTTGCAGGTGAAAAGAGTGTCGGACAGAGTGATGTTTATGAAGCTGGAAATTGATGGTGTAATGATGAATGTTGTTAGTGCATATGCTCCACAAGTTGGGTGTGCGATGGATGAGAAAGAAAAATTTTGAAGTGAGTTGCATGAAGTGGTGATGACTGTACCCAAGGGTGAGAGAGTGGTGATTGGAGCAGATTTCAATGGGCATGTTGGTGAAGGGAACAGTGGGGATGAAGAAGTGATGGGTAGGTATCGTGTTAAAGGAATGCAGAAGGTCAGATGGTAATGGATTTTGCGAAAAGGATGGACATGGCTGTGGAGAATACGTATTTTAACAAGAGGGAGGAGCATAGGGTGACATACAAGAGTGGAGGAAGATGCACGCACTTGGATTATATCTTATGTAGGAGGGCCAGTTTGAAGGAGATTGGAGACTGTAAAGTGGTGACTGGGGAAAGCGTAGTTAGGCAGCATAGGATGGCGGTTTATAAGATGATGGTGATCAAGAAGATAAGGAGGAGTGTGATGGCAGCACCAGGGATCAAATGATGGAAACTGAAAAAGGGTAATTGTGAGGTGGAGTTCAGGAAAGAGTTAAGATAGGCACTGGTTGGCAGTGAATAGTTACCAAATACCTGGGTAACTACAGCAGAGCTAGAAAGGTGCTTGGTATGGCATCTGGACAGAGGAAGGATGACAAGGAGACATGGTGGTGGAATGAGGAAGTACAGGAGAGTATACAGAGAAAGAGGTTGACAAAGAAGAAGTGGGATTGTCAGAGAGATGAAGAAAGTAGAGAGGAGTATAAGGAGATGGGGTGCATGGCAAAGAGAGAGGTGGCGAAGGCTAAGGGTAAGACATATGAAGAGTTGTTTGAAAGGTTGGACACTAAGGAGGGAGAAAAGGACCTGTGCCGATTGGCAAGACAGAGGGACTGAGCTAGGAAAGATGTGCAGCAGGTAAGGGTGATAAAGGATAATGAGGGAAACATACTCACAAGTGAGGAGGGTGTGTTGAACAGATGGAAAGAGTACTTTGAGGGGGATGATGAATGAAGAGAATGAGAGGGAGAGAAGATTGGATGATGTGGGGATAGTGAATCATGAAGTGCAATGGATTAGCAAGGTGGAAGTAAGGAAAGCTATGAAGAGGATGAAGAATGGAAAGGCTGTTGGTCCTGATTTAATACCTGTGGAAGCATGGAGGTGTTTAGGTGAAATGGCAGTGGAGTTTTTAACCAGATAGTTTAACAAAATTTTGGAAAGTGAGAGGATGCCTGAAGAATGGAGAAAAACTGTTTTGGTACCGATTTTTAAGAATAAGCGTAATGTGCAGAGCTGTAGTAACTACAGAGGGATTAAATTGATCAGTCACAGTTTGAAGTTATGGGAAAGAGTAGTGGAAGCTAGGTTAAGAAGGGATGTGATGATTAGTGATCAGCAGTATGGTTTCATGCCGGGAAAGGGCACTACAGATGCAATGTTTGCTCTGAGAGTGTTCATGGTGAAGTACAGAGAAGGTCAGAAGGAGTTGCATTGTGTTTTTGTAGACTTAAGAGAAAGCATATGACAGGGTGCCTAGAGAGGAGGTGTGGTATTGTATGAGGAAGTCTGGAGTGTCAGAGAAGAGTGGTACAGGATATGTATGAGGGTAGTGTGACAGCAATCAAGTCTGCAGTGGGAGTGACAGATGCGTTTAAGGTGGAGGTGGGATTACATCAAGGATCAGCTCTGAGCCCTTTCTTATTTGCAGTGTTGATGGACAGGTTGACAGACGAGATCAGACAGGAGTCCCTGAGGACTATGATGTTTGCAGATGACATTGTGATTTGTAGTGAGAGTAGGGAACAGGTGGAGGAGACCCTGGAGAGATGGATATATGCTCTAGAGAGGAGAGGAGTGAAGGTCAGCAGGACTAAGACAGAATATATGTGTGTGAATGAGAGGGAGGATAGAGAAATGGTGAGGATGCAAGGAGTAGAGGTGGCGAAAGTGGATGAGTTTAAATACTTGGGATCAATAGTTCAGAGTAATGGTGAATGTGGAAGAGAGTTGAAGAAGAGAGTACAGGCAGGATGGAGTGGGTGGAGAGAGTGTCAGGAGTGATTTTTGACAGACGAATACCAGTAAGAGTGAAAGGGAAGGTCTACAAGAGGGTAGTGAAACCAGCTATGTTATATGGGTTGGAGACAGTGGCATTGACAAAAAGGCAGGAGCTAGAGCTGAATGTGGCAGAGTTAAAGATGTTAAGATTTGCACTGGGTATGACGAAGGTGGACAGGATTAGGAATAAGTATATTAGAGGGTCAGCCCAGGTTGGAAGGTTTGGAGACAAAGCCAGAGAGTCAAGATTACGTTGGATTGGACATGTGCTGAGGAGGGATGCTGAGTATATTGGGAAAAAGATGCTAAGGATAACGTTACCAGGTAACAGGAAAAGAGGAAGGCATAAGATAAGGTTTATGGATGTGGTGAGAGAGGACATGCAGGTGGTAGGTGTGATAGAGCAAGATGCAGAGGAAAGGAAGAAATGGAAACATATGAGCCACTGTGGCAACCCCTAATGGAACAGCCAAAAGAAGAAGATGAGGACTCATTCTGAGAACACTGTAGAACACCATATGAAATTTGTCATATTGTTCTCGCTCCTAATACACAGTATATATATATATATATATATATATATATATATATATATATATATATATATATATATATATTTATGAGTACATATCACAAGATCGACAACTTAAAATGTCGACAGTTACTTCACCGACAATTCAAATAACCGACATCGCAAATCACGGACGTTTACCAGGTAAGGGATGAAAATTCGCTACTCATGCCTACCATGGTTTAGTAAGTGTGGCAGTGTCATACAACCATGGTAGGCATGAGTAGCGAATTTACATCGCTTACCTGGTAAACGTCCGTGATTTGCGATGTCAGTTATTTGAATTGTTGGTGAAGTAACTTTCGACATTTTAAGTTGTCGATCTTGTGATATGTAACCATATATATATATTATAATATATATGCATACATACACGCATATATATATATATATATATATATATATATATATATATATCTTTTGAAATTTCGACAATGGAAGTAGGCCATGAAAAAGGAAAATAAAATTTCCTTTAAACTGCTAGCTACACCCCCCCCCCCGTAACTTTAATACACCAACTCTGAGATTGCACTACAGTGCAGGAATGGAAATCTTTCCATTCTACACTGTACTGAGATGCCGGTTTCACATTGTCGGCATTTCAAATGTCAGTCATATGGTGTCGGCCATATGATTGTCAGCATTATGAAATGTTGGCAATGTGAAGGGCTTTTATATACATATATATATATATATATATATATATATATATATATATGTGTGTGTGTGTGTGTGTGTGTGTGTGTATGTGTGTGTGTGTGTGTGTGTGTGTGTGTGTGTGTGTGAAATGTATAAGGTACTAAAGTCATTCTTAATAAATTTGACATCTCAGTAGAAAAAATATTGTGCACTTCATATTTCCTTAGTACACCTTATATCTAAGTAAGGAATGTAGGACATACTGCACTCATTTGGTGTGCATCATATGTTTCAATATGAAACCAAGGTATACTACACCCATTAGGTCACCTTACATTTCAGCATGAATTGTAAGATGCACTATTTTAATTTTGCTCCATCATACATCTCATTATGTAATGTATGATTTACTGTACTCATTCTTAATATTTGTATATCTCAATATGAAAGTTATGGCAATGCAGATCTCGTTATAAAATTGCTGAGATAAATGTTTTTATCAATTGCAAATATGCAGATATCACACTGACGGCTAAATGTGAGGAAGAGTTGAAGAACATACTGATTGAAGGTGAAACAGAAAGTGCAAAAGTTGTCTTGCTATTTGGCATTAAATATATATATGTGTGTATATGTGTGTATAATCTTATCTGTCCCAGTCAGTTCTTCATAAATAGTTGGACTTGGACTGGAGAGATTAACAGATTTTATTTTCCTGGGCTTAAGCATTTCTGAAGATGGTGATGGCAGACAGGAAATTAAAAGACTTTTTTATTCTTTTGGGAGGAAAGCTGTAGAAATAAGAATAATATTAAAAATGAATGACATTGTCAAAAAAGATTTATAGGGCCCAGTAACAAAAGACTTGATCTCTTTATAAATTACTTGATCCAATATATTACACTGGAGTATAATCATTTACACTGAGAGCATATCCTCTGGAATCTGGCCCCCATGTAAGCCTATTTATAGATAGGCGTTATACCGAAGTAAGTGACTTATATCGAGACCGAGTCTCTCAGAATCAAGGCAACTTTCACAAGAGTAAGTCACTTACAATGACAGTGACTCTTTTGGAATCTGGTCCAAAATGTTAGTGATATGGTTTTTCCTAGTAATCATAGCTAGCCTTAGGCATAGGCCCACTAGCTGTCTGTCTAAGGCACCACTGTATCAGGGATGCTTTTTCAGTAATCTGGATGGTGTAGGTAGATCAGGATGGGGGCACTGGGTGGTGCTGATGGGGGGCACTGTGGAGACCTTTTGCCTAGGGCCCCAGTTGATCAGAGGCCATCCCTGCTAGTAATAAGATCTGGCTATGAAACTTAGCTGTGTACTGAATGAGCAATGTTTCAGGTTTTGTAGTGTAGCAGGAAACTTTTAAGAATCCCATGCATTACAAAACAATTAAATCAGTCAGTACTTCAGGAAGTATGTCCAGACTGTTAACTAAAAGGTCTGTTTGGAAAAATAACATTCATATAAATAGGCCATATAATATGAACAAAGGATTCACTAGAAAAGTCATCAATTCTTTTAAAAGCTGGATGTAAAATTTGAAATAAATTCAGATTGTTAACACGAAAACTAAAATTCATATACTTTGACCACTGAATGTGAAGACAGAATTCATTGGAGGTACTGATACCTGTAAAGACTGTTACAAAAGTGAGGGGTATACAGTAACAGACATTCTTTGCTGCAATAACCTTAGACTATTTCATGTAAGGCAGTCTGACAGTAGTGCATAGTGACGCCCAGCATCCAAGATGTTGGAGAGGTACCACTGTTAGCCAGGGGTCAGAAGCAATGCATATGAATTTGCAAGCATTAAAAAAATGTGTAGATAGTCAGGGCTGATATGCTGAAATCTCTGATGTCATAAAGAGAGAGAGTCAGATTCAGTCAAATGACTAAATTACAACTCATGTTTCATTTTTAGACATGTAAAAGTATGCATTTTTGTCAGATACCTAATTACAATGTACCGGGATTAGTAGGTTTTCTCATCTCCTTTCTAAAGGTTATCATTCAGTAACCATGTGAACATCAAATCTAAGCCATCTGCTGATCTCTGCAAAATGTAACTAGAATTTTTCACTGTATATTGTACTTTTGAACTGCATTTTTACCATATCACTGCTTATTTGAACTGGATTTTTTTCCTGAAATTGCTGCACTTTGTTTGCTGTAGCATAGACTACATTCTGACCTGCAGAATCTTATGTTTGTATAATTCGAACACTAAACCAGCCCATCTTTTGTTGGAGAAGGTTCCCCTGCACTGTAGTGGCAGGATTGTGCAATTAGAGCTCATCTGATTGAAGGTTTCTGGAACATGGCTCAGTTTTAAGCTTTTTTGTTGGTTATTTGTTCAGTTTGTGCTCATTTGCTACATAGCACCATGTTTGCACATCACGCACTGCTCCACAGCACCAGGCACCATTGGTAGTTACAGATACAAACACTTTTACCCACAAGCTTTCTCTTAGTACTCTGCTGGTGCTCCATCAGTGAGATGTTCGTGTTTCACTGTTGCAGTCCTAACCAATGGGTTATCCAGCTCCCGGTAGCTCTCGATCAGCCAGAATACCATAGGTAAGTAAATATGACATCGGCTGTCATCAGTTGTAAAGGATATCAGGATGTCCAATACAAAAGGAGGCAGCCAACGTCCCTTCCTCAGTCTTCCTTGCCTTGGAGCCCAAAGCAGAAGCATTTTTGCCCGAGTGCCAGTCGGCAGTTTACCTTTTTGGTTTCCGACTACAAAGTTGAAATCAACTACAGCTAAGTACCCCGTTGGGGATCCTCTTTTCTTGCCTTAACGAATGTCAGAAAAAGTCAATAATTGTCTTACCTGTGGAAAGCAGATTCCCCATAGAGATTTTCATTCCTATTGTATTATTTGTTTAGGCCTTGACCACGACGTTCCTAATTGTGACCTGAGCTCTGTGCTTCCTTTAGTCCGCGAACTATTCATCGTCGGGCTAAGCTTTTAGCTAAGCATTTTGGAGTGTGGCCAAAGTTTGTTGGTATGGCGTCCGCTGGTCTTCATGCTTCAGATATCCCTAAGAAGCATAAGGACAAGGACCACGACAGGCGTCAGAAGGTCAAGTCTTCAGATGATAAGTTGGTCATCAGTCCTGTGGTAGCCAGTGAGGTGCCTTTGCAGCCCCTGCAGTCTGCGGATTTTCAACCGCAGGCCTCAGTTGAGACCATTTCAGAGTCCCTCAGGCCTCCAGCTTCCATTGTGTCTTCTAACCTTCTGCCTGTTGCCTTTTCAGCTGGATCCGGAGCCGCTAAGCTGGATCTGGTTTCCGAGGCCTCTGTTCTTCGTTTGGACAGCAAGCTCATACCGACAACCTCTGCCACTACTTTGGCGGTTGCCAGGCCTCCCGAGTCCTTCAGACTTGCAGGTAAATCTTCCAGTCATAAGCCTGTGAAGAAACAGGCACCAGTTTCCTCTCATTCTCCTCATTCTCAAATACTTAAAATGGCTGATGACCTTTTGACTCTTATTAGGGGTTCACAGCCTCTTCCTCCTGAGGCTTTGTCTTATTCAGTTTCTGATACTTCTAGAATTTTTGCTGATGAAGAGGAAGTTTCTCAGGTTTTTTTTCTCCTTTTGAGGATTCAGATGCAGAGGAATCCATTCCTTCTGCTTCTCCTCCAGAAGATTTCTCTTTTGGTGATACTTTGAATACTCTCATGGAGCATTTTAAATGGAAAAGTCAGGATTATCCCCAATCTAAGAAAAGGATCAGGGAAGTTTTGGATTTCCCTCAGCATATGCCTTTGGCTATTCCACCAGTGCTGGAAGTGGTTGATGATGTTTTTCTGAAAAATTCCTTGACTCCAAAATCAGTTCCTTGACTCCAATTTCAGTTCCTCCTGCTCTCAGGAAACCTGACAGGTACTATAGAGTCCCTGATTTTCATTTGTTTCTTTTTAGGAATCCATTAGCTGACCCAGAAGTTATTTCTCAAGGGCCTAAAGGAGTTAAGGCCACTGTTACCAAGAATCCTGTTCCTTCCGACAGGGAATCTAGGAACCTAGATAGGTGGGGTAAAAATATAAAGGTTTATACCTCTGCCACTCGTGCTATAAGGCCTACTAATTGCCTTTTTCATATGCTTAAGTATCAGCAGCGCACCTTGGAGGCTATTAGGTCAAAGACTGCAAGTGTGCCTCTTTTGGCAGAGAGTAAGGATATGCAAGATTTGCTGAATTCTGCCAGTCTTGTCAATAAACATTCTTTACGTTGTGGTTTTGACATTCTAGAAGCCTCTTGCAGGGCTTCAGCTACTGGATCCATTCTCAGAAGGCATGCTTGGCTCAGGGAACAGCCCCTTCCAGATCCTTTCAAGTCTAAGCTTTGAGATGTACCTTTACATAAGGACAGTCTTTTTGGCAGCAAAGCAGAGGAAGTGTTCAAAAAAGATGGAGGATAAGGCCAAGTCTATGCAAACAGTTAAAGACTTTCTGCAAGTTCAACCCCCTCGTTTCAACAGGAATTACCCTTCTAAGAGTGGGATGTTTCTTGATACTAGCAGACAGAACCACTATAGGACTAGAGGTTACAAATCATCTAGGGGGCAGTTGGCCACCCCTTAGAGGTCCAAGCGTTGGCATGCTTCCACTTCCAAGGCAGGCAGGTCTCAGCCTACATCTCAATCCAAACATCCTCAATGACTCTGTCCAATGTCTGCCTGTTCCTTCTTGCCCGAAGAATCCTTTAGGGGGAAGGTTGGCCTTTTTTGCAAATGTCTGCACCACCATCATGGACAACAAATAGGTACTCAGAATTGTATCCCTAGGTTACAGGTTTTCTTTTCACACCTTTCCAGTACCCAAAGGATTCCCGGACACTCCTCCAAACCAAAGGGCAGAAGTAGAAAAGCAAATTTTGTCTCTGTTACATCTGGGGGCAATAGAATCAGTTCCTGCTCAGGAGGTAGGCCAGGGCTTCTATTCCAGACTTTTTGTAGTTCCAAAAAAAGAAGGCACCTGGCATCCTATCCTAGATCTATTAATTCTGAACTCTTTCTTGGTCATTCCAAAGTTCAAAATGCTCACTCTGCATTCGTTCCTACCAATGTTAGACTAGGACTCCTGGCTAGTAACTTTGGATCTCAAAGAAGCTTATCTGCTCATCCCTATCAGGGAACATTGCAGGCAATACCTTTGTTTCAGAGTGGACAAGCATCATCATCAATTCTCTGCGCTGCCCTTTGGATTATCTACAGCTCCCAGAGTTTTTACAAAGTGCCTAGCTCCAGTCATTGCTTTTTGCAGGCAGAAGAAAATTCAGATTTAGCCATACTTAGATGGCTGTCTAATTCAAGCAAATTCTCAAGAACAGCTGTTAAAGGATCTGGAATTTGTAAAGACTCTTCTCTATGTTCTGGTCTACACACTCAGCATGGAAAAATCAAAAATGCTGCCATCCAAGGAGATAACTTTCCTGTGAGCGAATCTGAACACAGCCACCCAGATGATATATCTCTCCCAGGAGAAGCAGGCAACTCTTTCAGTTCACTTCAAGGATTTGGCAAGCCTGTCCCAGCTCTCTGCAAGGAAATACCCACAAGCTCTGGGATACATGGCCTCTTGCGTTCTCATGATTCCATATGCAAGACTGGGACTAAAGACCAAGGACTATTCTCATACCTCCAGACTGGCCCAGGCAGCATTGGTATCCACTGCTTCACAGTCTCTTCCAATTTTCTCCTTGGTGTCTTCCTCTGAAACCATTTCATTTGGTTCAGGAAAGGGGAAACATTCTACATCCTCATCTTCAGTCTCTTCATTTGGCATCATAGCTCATTGTATGAATCAATCCATTTCTTCTTCCCTTTCCCAGCAAGTGGTCAATGTACTTCAGGAGGCCTAGCACTAGGAAGTCCGGAAGTCCTACGCTGGCAAATGGAAATATTCTCTCATTGGATGCAGGCTAGAGGGTAATCTTCTTCTCAGCCTACTCTTCCTCTGATCCTGGAATACTTGCCTTATTTGCTTCAGGGTGGTCTTTCATTTTCCTCTATCAAGATCCATGCTAAAGCCATTTCTGCTCATTGTTCTTTTGAGCAATCCATTTTATCTCATCCTGTGATGAAAATGTTTCTCAGAGGTGCTTGCAACTTATAACCTCCCAAAAGGGCACCTACTCCAGCCTGGGATCTTAATTTTGTTCTAGAGAAACACAGTCTTCCTCCTTTTGAGCCAGCTGCCACTGCATATTTAAAGTCTCTCTTGTGGAATACTGTCTTCCTTTTGGCTATAACTTCAGCAAGGAGGGTTTCGAGCTGCAAGCTTTGATGACTGTGGAGCCTTTTCTTATTTTCCATGCAGATCGTGTCTCTCTGAGAACCAATCCCTCTTTTATGCGTAATGTGGTTTCTAGCCTGACTCTTAATCAGTCCATACACCTTCCTACTTTCTTTCCTAATCCTAGAAATAGAGGTCAAAGGATCCTACATTCTCTTGATGTGCACAGACAGGTTTTACCTGGATAGGACTAAAGACCTTCAGAAATCAGCACAGTTATAGGTCAGTTTTGCCCCTGGAGCTCAGGGCAAAGCTATCTCTAAGCAAACCATTTCTAAGTGGATTGCACATTGTATTACTTTCTGTTATTTCTTTCATGGCAAGGTTCCTCCTCAAGGGGTTAGGACCCACTCCACAAGAGCAGCTTCCACTTCTGCAGCCTTTTTAAGGGGTGTCCCTACTAAAGACATCTTAGAGGCTGCCATATAGTCTTCAGTTCACACTTTCATAAAGCATTATAATTTGCCTTTGTTTTCCTAGAACCAGGGCAGGGTTTGCCACTGCAGTTCTGCAGGGCATTTTCTCCAATCCTTGATTCTGTTGGTACCTCCTCCCTTTTCTCTTGGCTTTGGTAATCAACCCATTGGTTAGGACTGCAACAGTGAAACATGATGAACATAGTACAGTTGTGTATACTTGCCATACATGTAGATGTTTGAGTGTATTCACTGTTGCAGTCCTGGTTTCCCGCCCTCCTTCCCCCTTTTTTGGTCCTTTCCTGTTCTCCTTTCCTAAGGTACAGGCTGAATCTGGTTTTATTTGCCAAAGTTTCTTTTGGCTTAAGCCTTGTTTTCTGGGGACTCCTGACTGTTATGGCAAGAAAAACTGAAGAAGCGATGTCAGCTGCCTCCTTTTGTATCGGACGTCTTGACATCCTTTACAACTGACGACAGCCGATGTCATATTTACTTACCTTTGGTATTCTGTCCGATCGAGAGCTACCGAGAGCCGGATAACCCATTGGTTAGAACTGCAGCAGTGAATACACTCAAACATCTACATTTATGGTAAGTGTACACAACTGTTCTTTCTCATTATTGTCCCTTACTCACAGGTGATACATGCAGAAGAGCTTCTGAGGTACCAGTACAGATCTTACCCACTAGCCCTTCGTATTATTTTATCCACTTCTCCTGTCCTCTGCTTTACTTGGTCCATCCTGTCCTCTCCCTGTTTTCTGATCACATATAATTACCTAGCATTATGGATGGCCACTTTTCCACAGTTTATCCAGCCAGCCTAGTCAACATGGGCATGCTGAGGCAATGTAGCCATTGCCTAATGTACACTGATAACCCACTTCTTCTAGTCCACACAAATTCATTATGTGAAAGATGTATCTATAGCAAGAACACAGAATCCAGACTCTCTCACTCACCAGTCAGTTTATATGCTACTGAACAGGTTGTCAGCATGCACAACTCACCTCCTGCTCTTACCAAACAAACAGCACATAAACCTACATATGCTGACATCCTTACAAGATTACCTGTACATCAGAGACCTCCAAAACACAAATACAAGCACGCTTCATATAATACATCCTCTGCAGAACATAGCACCCATAATATATCTTACACCAGTGTCTCACCAGTCAAGCCCCTAAGGCATAACACAAAAACAGACATTTTAGTCATAGATGACTCAGTTGTGAGACACACAGATGTCCTTGTCACCAGGCTGGATAAGGAAAAGGTCAGGAAAAGCTGTCTGTTAGGTGCCAGTATCCACCACATCTCACACACACTCAAGTCTCTCAACAACAGGCACTGTTATGACTCCGGCATAGTCCATGTTGGTGTGAATGACTTGAGATGTACCTCCCTGGACTATATGGAGAGAGACATGATTGAGTTCATTGAATATGTGTCCCAGGTAGGTATGTCCCTAGCCTTAAGCAGCACTCTACCTTCACCTAGGATACCTCAATACAAACAAAAAATTATTGACTTTAACAATTGTCTTAGCTTCTGGTGCCATTCAAAGGGGATCCAGTATCTGTTAGCCTGAGATGACATGGTTGCCAGACGTTGATATTTTGCCAGAGATGGTCTTCATCTGTCACCCCTGGGATTTTGCCTACTGGCTAAGGCTCTTGTCATCCCCATAGTGCCTTTTTTAGGCAATTTCAAAAGAGCAAAATTCCTGATGTAAAACTACCCTCTGTAAACATATAAACGACCTCAAAGTTTTGCTGCTAAATGCTATGAGTCTAAACCAAAAACAGCAATCACTGACAAAAGTCCTCGCCCTGGAAGATGCTGAAATTTGTGCTGTCACTGAGACCTGGTTTTAGTGCTGAGGAGAGCTTCCCAGCTATATCAGGTTACATTTCCTTCCACACGTTCAGACCACAAAATGGAGTGAGGACTAAAGGAGGTGATGTATCAACATTCATTAAAGATAAATACACCTCTAGATTGGTTAAACAGCACGATTCCCTTGAATTACGTCAGGGTGCAGTTGACTGTAGGTAAAATCCCTGTTCAGGTCATTGCCAGCTACAGGACCCCCTCCATGAATCAGGACATCCACTCAGCCTACTGTGATCTACTTGAGTCAATCAAGATAAAACCAAACACCCTGGTTTGGGATGACTTTAATTAGCCATCATTAGACTGAGTAAATTACATGTATTCTATCTCACTTGACCAAAGGTTTTTGGATTTGTTAACTCCAATGCCCTGCACCAGCTGATTGACACACTAACAAGGGGCTCAAACATCCTAGATCTGGTGTTCACCAACATGGGGGACCACTACATCATCCCCAGTGTGTGGTCATCCCTGGTGAGATGTGACCACAAATCAATCTCACTAGAAGTAACTATAAGACAAGTCTTCCCCTTTAGTAAAAGATAGACTAAAAAACTTCTCCAAGGCCCATTACATCCTCTTATGTGATGGCATAAATAGCTTCGTAACCCCTCCCCCCACTGATGGAACAGACACATATGCTGAGTTATAAACCAATGCTTTATACAAGCACCTGTACAATTGCATTGACTCTGTCATACCTGACAGAACCAGAGCAAGATCTTCAAGGAAAAATAAACCTGCCTGGTGGACAACTGCCATTAATAGGCTATACAGTAGGAGAAAGAAATTGCTAAGAGTAGGAAGGAACGGTCTCAGAACTGGAAACACTTGCTCCTCAACTTAAACAAGCAAATAAGACTCCTAGTAAAGTCCTTCAAATCTAACTACAAAGCCAAATCAGCTTCCATAACTAAGGATAACCACAAGGCGTTCTTTAGAAACTGTAGAAATAGCAAACCTGCTGGCTGACACGTTCACTGAAAACTTCACTCCCTTGTCCCTGCCACATATACCCCAAAACATCCCTAACACCTATCTCCCGCTTAGTATCTTCAAGGAGCAGGTCTTAAATGTCCTCCCCAAGGCCAAAAACAAAGCCTCTATAGAACCAGACAACATTCCTGGTTGTGTTCTACATGGGTTTAAACAGGAATTAACATCACCATTGAGCATGCTTTTCAATCACAGCCTAAGCACTGATTTGTTCCAGTGGAATGGAAAACAGCTTCCATCATCCCCCAGAGGGGTACATCCATGGACCATGGCAACTATAGACCCATTAGCCTGAACAGCCTTATCTGCAAGGCCATGGAATGAATCATGATGGACCTTATTAACAAAGATATAGGAAATCTCCAAATGCTCGACCCAACCCAGTTTCGCTTTGTCAAGGGGAGAGCATGCCTGTTAAATTTGGTGGACTTCTTTGAGACAGTCAGCAAAGCACTAGATGAGGGTAAATATGTGCATACATCCTACCTAGACTTAGCCAAGGCCTTTGACACAATCCCCTACTCAGGCATCATTGATAAACTCACCCAGCTGGTTATCAACCCATATATTGTCAGGTGGGTTGCAAACTGACTCACTGATAGAACTCATACGCTCAAAATAGGGGACTTTACCTCCTCCAGCAGACCAGTAGCCAGTGGTTTTCCACAGGGATCAGTTGTCTGACCCCTACTGTTCAGAAACTACTTTTCAGAAGTACAGGCTAAAACTAAAGGACTGTGGTTGACAAAGTTTGCCAATGATTGACCCACTAGCGATGTCAGCATTCTGCAAGAAGGTCTTATGCAAACTAATGACTGGTGCCAAAGTCATGGTCTTAAAATTAATGCAAGAAATACATTATCATCCCCTTCAGCAAGGGTGATATTTCTGCAAAGTACCACATCAATTACAGTTCCCTAACAGTCAGTTGTAAGAGATCTGGGTGCACAGGTTGACAGCAACTTTAACTTTGATCACCATGTCTCCACAGTTGTAAGAAGGGTATTTTATATTGTTCATCTCATAAGTGAGTGTTGCCTCCAGAAAAAAAAATGGTTATAGCCCCCCTGTACTCTTCCCTCATCAGGCCAATAATAGAGTAGAATGCTCCCTTTGATGTGTTCGTTTCCAAACACCTGTCTTATGTGGATAGACTGAAATCATTGTCACTTTACTCAGTGTTGTGCAGACTGCTCAGAGTTGACATGCACCTTGCATATAGAGCAATCACTGACCCTGCTTTAATGGAAATGCTGCACATTCGCAAGTCAAATGGAACACAGGTCACTCACTCAAAGAACCTTAACCTGGTATGTGACAACAACAGAACTTGCTGGTGAGACAAGTTTGCCTCACAGAGGTTGCCTTCACCTTTGGAACAAGCTTCCAGTTCATACAAAGCCCCTCATTGGCCCTATTTAAATGTAATTTGGACAATTGGATGGGTAACTGGGAATTCACCTCAGGGGTTCCACCTGTGCCCATCATGGACAGGGGCAATACTTGCTGATTTTAGTGTCTGCTTGAACCAGACACCCTTGGGAACATGGATTTAACTTGGCTAGACTTGGAAAGGGCCCTGGGGCTGTTAGCCTAGTAACCTCCTGGAATTTTACCTTCTTTGTCCATAGTCTCTTTTGGAATATGGCAATCACATCCCTGATGCTCAAACAGAACTACAGTTTCATATTATCCTGATAAACTCTGACTTTGGGATATCCTGAGCTTCATGTTTAAGATGACAACTATCTCCTAGGAAAATAATATTTTTCACATAAAGTTTGCAATAAATGGTATTTTGAACAAAGTAGCCTCATAATTTTATTACATTTGCATTCAAGTAATCAGTCTAAATGTCTCAGCATGAAAAGCAAAAGAAATCTCAAATACGTTATGATTAACATAATCTTGGAAAGTAACATCTTGTGGTCACTGTGCTACAGAAACCAACATGCATGTAGGTATCTTCTCCAGAGCTATCTTATCAAACAAGATATTCATAGCTGTATAGTAAACATATAGATATACGTTCACAATTCTCCATAAACTGTTTAGATATATTTATACTTACAGTTAGTTGTCAGGATTTATTTTTTAAGTCTAATAGTAAAACTAAACCTGAAATATTTTTGACACATAAAAGAAGACAGGATTCACTAGAAAAGGTAGTCTGTGTGGAGTCTGCATGTCCTCCCCGCGGTTGGGTAGCATTCGAAAGACATGCGTGCATAAATGAGCGTGCCTTCATTGAAGGTTGGGCATCGAGCTGGCACCTTGGCGTTTCGTAAAAATCTACTGCGAATCATTAGCGGACTGGAGTTCCGCAGGAAAAAGCCGAAAGACAAACAACAACAACTATGTAATAATCTCAAACAAATAAACTGAAAATCAGTATTACCATAGAGATCCAATAAGTGCTCGAACACCCCTGGTTAGTGCCTCCTCTGGATTCGTTATATGGCCAAACTTTTAGTAGCAATATGATACCCTTTCGCTGAACAATGTTACCGCTTGTAACAAAAGACTCTGCAACTGTAGTCTGTATAATTACTGTTATTCTTCTGAACAGCACGCCAGTCCAAAGTATTCAAAAACTGGTTTATTGAAACGTAGCATATGTAAAAACCAAATTCATTAAAACTGAAGTCCCAGTAATAATTCCTGCATGCTCGCACACTTGATACACGCAAACCCAAATGCGTTGGTATACAGAGTGCGAAACAATTATCTATACGCTAAATATACTATCGTAAACAACCTTGTGTACAATGGTTAAGCGTTTTCACCCAAAATCTTATGGGCTTCTTCAGAACACCATTGTTCAAAACAATCAAATATTTAAAACCTTTTAGGCGCCCAAAAAAGCCCTTACTGTTTGAATATTTAAAGTGACAGTGCTCTGTAAGTAACTATAATATTGAATGTTGTATACCTAACTTGATTGCTTGTTTCTAAAAGGTGTTCCCAAGATAACTTTTACAATAATAATAAAACATTGTGTGTCATACAAAATTCATAACTGAATGACAGATAATAATACCTAATACTAATAAATAATAGTATACTATAATAAAAATAATTATAATGGAATTAAAATGCAACAAAATATACAATATTACAGTGTAGAAAACATTTCAATTCAGTGACTGATATGCCCTGATGTTTATAAATAATTGATTACTTGTCTAATGTCCTATCACTAGACTTTCTACACCAAATTTGTGTAGATTTACGTTCTATTGTCAATATATATGTTTAGTGACTAATAGATTCAAAATACAATCAATTAATATACTTATTAATACTGTTAACTAGATTTTCCCTACAACTTCATTATAATTGAAATAAAAATAGAAACAAAAATAGAGACATAAAATATAAAACAAAAATACAGTCCCTAAAACGCTGCCAAATGTTGTACAATTCCCAAATAAGGTGTTGTCCATGTTTGTATTCTACGTAACAACTCCTTATTAAACTGTGTTTAGTGACTAATAAACTGTTGCTATTGAATTTACTTCATCATTCATACTAATAATGATAATAATGTTATTATATTTAAAAGAACTAGTAATATTAAAAATATTAATAATGTTAATATTATTAATATTAAAAACAGCAGCCTAGCAAAGAAACATCTCAATAAGCTTAAAAATACATGAACTCTATATATATGAATATTGTTTTTTGCATTTAAAGTTGATATATTTGTTTTATGTTTCATGTTTGTGATTGAAGTTTTAGGGCTTTTAAATGTTTAAGTAATTAATCAATTAGAAACAGCGTGAATGTGATGTCATCATTTTGCATATTACTTAAGGGCATTTGATTCAATCAGACTTGTATAACAGTTGTCTGAAGAAGGTGGGGAAGGCTTACTTTGGTTTGAATAAACGGCAATTGGTTTACTTAAACAACAGCTTCCTGGTTTACATCTGTTCAGTTCACAGCCTGCCTTTCTCCGTTTACCTCTCTTTTTTACCTCCCATCTTATATACAATTGCTGGTTGATCTCCTACTGTGTTCCTTAGTGTTTCATCACTAGATATTATATACCAATACTGTCTAATGATTTGTGTCACCTCATCAATTCTAGGACTGTACAACATAATTAGTGCTTTTTGTTTGTCTCCGTCTGTGTTGTCTTTTCCCAATAATTTACCATTACTCCCATTACCATGGTTTGTTTGGTTACCTAAACCTAGCAAGGGTTTGTATATGTTACCCCATAAACTTAATACATAAATGTCAGTGTCTTTTAATAGTTTCTGAGGATAATCTCTCTCTTGAAACATGGTGTGAATATATTTTATTTCATCCAATAAGGTTTTGTATTCGGATATAATGAAGTTGTAGTCAAAATCTAAATCTAAGTTGGAGGGTCCAGTGAAGGTGTTGGATTTTTTTGGGTTTGAATGTAGATGCAGGCCAGGGTTTATTTTATTTGCCAGGGGAAAAGGTAGTTGTAGTTCATCTACAGGAGAAAATCATGTGGGTGCAGTCTAAGCAATGTTTGGGTGAATGATCTAATGGAGTTGTTGGGGTTGATTAATTTTTCTTGCAGGGCAGTGCATCCTGGATGCATGTTTTGTAGGTCGGTGACCTTTCTAATGAAAGGAAGGAAAAGTAATCACCACAGGGTAAGGGTTTGTAAGTTAGCACGTGAGGACCTAGCTTTGTGGTCACAGTTTTTACATCAGTTTAATAGGATCACATTTTGGCTGACAGACTGGGTAGGTCAAGGGGATTTACAGTTGTTTACAGATGCAGTGGGGGGGGGTCTGGGTATGGCACCATTTATTGCGAGGCAATGATTCTCAGCACCGTGGCCTCTTCATTCATCTGAAGAGTGGAAATGGGATGTTGCTTTCCAGGAGCTTATGCCAATTTGGGCTGAATCAGTGGTGTGCCAGGATTGTTTGAGGTGAAGGAGGTTAGTGTTTAATTCAGACAATATTGCAGTGATGAGAGTGTTGCAGGTTAAGATGGCCAAATCTGCTTGATTGTTCATTTTTCATATGCTAGTGTTGCAGATTTATGGATTAACTTTTCCTTTACAGGGGTGCATGTGCTGAGGGTAAAGAGTGAGATAGCTGACAGCTTGTCTCATTTTCAATTTTGCAGGTTTCAGCAGGTCACTCCAACAGCAGCAACGGATCTCATGGTGGTATCAGATGAGATTTAGCAGATTGGGCAGTAATGATCAGTGGAATGGTGCAGCATTCATGAGTGGTATCCACAAGGAAGGCGTACCGTAGGGCATTACTTGATTTTGATAGCTTTGTGAGGCAGTTACCGGAAGAGGAGTGTGTGTGGTCATAAAGCTTGTTGCTACTTTATTTAGCCATGCTGAAAAAGCAGAGTAAGGCAGTTTGATCGGTGAGGGTGGCTTTGGCAGCAATTGAGGTATTTGCTCAGTCAGCCAGATTAGGGGATTGGACTATAGGTCATTGACAATTGGGTGAGTTTTGAAAGGTTGGGGTAGAGGGGTGAAGGTCCTTTTCGGGATAGGAGATGGCGGGTGTCTACATGGATTTTAAGACTGTTTAAGCAGAGGGTTTAAGCAGAGTATGTGGATGTTTGGAGGAATATGTAATGTGGGGTACGGCAAGTGTATGGATGCATTTATGGAGCTTTCCATGCATCTGAGTTGCTAGGTTCATTGGTTTGGGATGAAGTGCTTATATTGCCAAGGCGGTGCACATCAGGCTGAGATAAGCAAAAACTGATCAAGAAGGGAGAGGAACATCTATAGTTTTGGGGGAAGTTAGGTCAGCATGGATGTGTCCGGTGGTGTGGGGAAAAAGGCTGCGTGTGACTAAAGAAGGTAGGTCTCAAGGTTTAGTTTTTACGTCAGTAGGTGCTAGGGCTTTAATGGGTGAGCAATTGAATTTAATGATGAGAAGGGCCCTTATCAGTGTTGGTTTGGAAGGGGACAAGTTTTCTTCTCATTCTTTCAGGATGGACAGGGCATCTGATCTAGCGAGGGGAGACAGTTCGATTGAAGTTATTAAGAGGGTGGGGCAGTGGTCTAATGATTTTTGACTTATATTAAATAAGTTTTGGTTGAGTTAGTTGTAGTTAATTTAAAATTGTTTTTTTTTTTTTTTTTTGGGGAAAGGATTGTCATCTTAGGTCAGTCCTTTGTGTATTGGGCAGCTAGGCAGTCTGTGGTTAGAATCAATGGCATCAAGTGGTGCTTGGAGTACTTCAGATTGAAGGTTACCTGTGATGGTATTAGATGGTTGATGTGGAGCTGGATACCTCAGGTATTTACCATGTTACATTGTCAGTGGGGACTACCACGAATTTTGGTGATTCATCTAGGGGGGATGATTTGGGTATGATTCTGAAGAAGCAGTTGGTTTATAGCATTTGTGAATATTTTTTAGCTTTAAAAAGGCTTTATCCATCAGTTTCACTAGTTTGGTCTGAGATTATTCCCAGGTTAGTTTTGAGGGATGCAAAGTATTTTTTCCACGATGGCGAGGTCTCAGGTATGTTAATTTTACTTTAGCAAAACAGTTGAAAGGGATGGGGGTGCAGACTGTCATGTGGAGTTTCAGGATAGGGTTCCCATGTGATATAGGTATGATGGGGTTCACCTTACTGAATTTGGTCTTGATTTGCCTAATTTAAATTTGGGGTTATTTTTGGAGGGTTTAGTTAGTGGGGGTAGGGAGTGAGGGGGAACAGCCTTGTGGGGCTGGTAGGCGAAGAAGAGGGACAGGCTTGCCCCTCTACTGTTCCCCCTCTGGCAGATAATTAAGGATTTGAGGTGGTGATAGTTTGATGGTGGAGGAATTTGAATTGATTATTTGGATTGGTGAAATGCTGAAAGTGAGCTGGGATGCTGCCTTGTTATTAAAATGATAAGTGAGCAAGTGGGGCTCTCTGCTTATCCGAGGGTGAGCGGTTACGCTGCCCTTATGGTTATTTATTTTATGTTTGTTTACAAGGAATTGAAGTGTGTTATATTCAATAAAGTTTCATGTTTTACCAATTTTTGTTTTATACAATAAAGGTTGTCAAAGGTCTTTGGGTGTTGCGTGGTTTGTTAAAGTGGAACTTGACAAATGAAGTTTGGAACAGACGGAATTGTCACGGGACATCCGTAATGTTGAGGGGCTGGGTTTTAAGAAAGAAGTAGTAGGAAAGGTTATAGTAAATGAGCTTTAAAGAGTAGGCAAGAAAGGGTTAAGCAGGTTGGAGCTTAAGGGAGGAAGTGAGGGAAGGTTTGAGGGTGAGTCCTGAGGGCTTTTGAGGTGGGATTTAGTTATTGGGAGTCACATTTGGTGAGATCTTGTTCCCCGTCCACACCATCCAATTTGTTTAGTGCATTTTGGGGCAGAGAAGAGGGACAAGCTTGCCCCTCTTCTTTTCCTCCTCTAGTGGATAATTAAGGATTTGAGGTGGTGAAAGTTTGATGGTGGAGGAGTTTGAATTGATGGTTTGGATTGTTTAAATGCTGAAGGTGAGCTGGGACACTGGCTTGTTATTACAATGATAAGTGAGCAAGTGGGGGGGTGCTGCTTATCCAAGGTTGACCGGTTAAGCTGCCCTTATGGTTATTTATTTTATGTATGTCTATAAGGAATTGAAGTGTATTGTGTTCAATAAAGTTTCAAGTTTTTCCATTTTTTTTTATTTTATACAATAAAGGTCGTCAAAGGTCTTTGGGTGTTGCTTGGTTTATTAAAGTGGAACGTGACAAATGGCTAAACAACAGCAAAATATTAGAAAGCAGAAAGTGCAAGAATTAAGTAATGACTCACTGCAGAAGTCATAGGGTCTTTCATCTTCTTTCTAAAGGCTTTCATAATGTTTAAATCTAGTACTATTCAGTAAGGTAGGAAATAATTCATTCTGTATAAAAATATTGTTTGCTTTGTAAACTCTTATATTAAGCCATTTAGTATATTTAGTTAGTTAGACATGGTAGTATATGCCTGTGTTAAAGTTATCAAGAGAAATTTATGTTGCATTAGATATATAAGAGAGTGAAACAGCCTACTATAGGTACTATAGGCAGCTGACTGTAAGTCTAACTGCTTTTCTAATTTTCTTATTCACTAAATAAAGATCTATTATGTTTGTGCGGTACAAGAAACATATACAGTAATGCTATTTGAATTGGGCAACACTGGCTGCAGTTGACTCCTATGTTTTGAAAGTTGTAAGTTCATCCAATGGCTGCGATATACATTACAAGCTTTCAACTAATGAATCACATCCCAGTGTTCCACACTGAAGTTGTTTTGCTCATACAGTAATATATGAGGTATTTACTGATGTTTAAGAGTGCTTCTGCTGAGGATAACTCAGCTAGACTGGGGATACCTACAGAGACTTATGGTTATTTTTGCTTCATGGATTATGAATGGCTTTTCTTTCAAGGATACCCCTACTTTTTAAAATGCCTTCAGAATATTATCTCTTAAAGAAGGCATTTACTTGCAAAATGCTGAAAAGTTTTATAAGTGAAGTCTCAGTTCCAAAAACAAATATTTCAGGCACAAGTAAACATGAAATCATTTTGTTGTAATCACTAATGCTTTTACCATGATTTATTGTATATTCCTACTAGAAAAACAATCATAAACATGGTTGTATCTCATACTCTAACTGGGTTAGGTATTGCTTGAGTGTAAGAGAATGCTGCACTGAGTATGAAGGAGAGTGGTGGGTTTCTATCCCTGTTTATTTACTCTCTATTTATTTGACATTAAAATTAATAAATCTGTATTTTTGGAATTTTTATATGGAAACTTAATGAGTTGTAAATGCATAACTCATCAAAGTCAAAGCATGGTATTTTGATGAGTTTTTCAGCCTCTTTTTTTATCCACTTTGTTACGCAATCTGAAGTTTGATATATATTTAAAGTGGCCATATATCCATGGCAGAGCTTTTTCGTTTTGGAGAAAACATATCATGAAAAAGTCGCTTTTACGGTGAGTTATATCTGTGATAAGTTTTGACTTAATGAGACATTAGGAACAATTTTTACACCAATGACATTACAACAGAAAAAAAAAATCTCTGGTACAAAATGAAATTGGTGTATAGGTGTCCAAAATAAAATATTGATAATTTTCAGAAAACAATAAAATAATGTGTTTTGAGTGAAAAACGTAGACAGAACACTCGCTATACAGAATGTTACAACATTTAGATGTCATGCAGTTTTAGTTGATTGAAATATAAACTCTGAAGTGTATATCAATACAATTCGTGGAGAAGCATATAAGGTAACATGAATTCCATCTGTGTAAGATTTGTTACAAGAAGAAGCCCAAATGTACTACTGCCTTTGTACTGTGGTTATGTTAAATTTACATTAGAATATACGTAAACATTTTAGGCCCTAGCCAAGAAGAAATTACTTTTGAGAAACGAATGGGTGTAAAAGCCTTTTTCAAGAAAATCCACAGTTGGGAATGTTTTTATGTGGTAGACCAGCAAAGCAGACTGAATGATCTTCCTTTGAATTATAGCTGTCTACAAGGTAAACACATTTGCATACAGAAAGCTACCAAATGGTTCTCTTTCAGAATGTCTGTACTCAAAAGCTGTTAATGTTAGATTAGAAAAAATTGATGGGAACGTTACACAGAAATCAACAAGTAACTACATGTTTCTGAGAGAGGATAGAAAAGAGTGGCATATGTCAACTGACACTTAATGTTGAATGACTATGCTACATTATTTAGACAGGTTAGATAAATATTTTTCTGACTGATATTGCAAAGTGAATTAAGCAGATGAAATAGGCTGAGCTTGTAAATATTTAGAATAGTATGAACTATGGCCATTAAATACCACAATGAAAAGTATGGCCCAAATTCAGAAAAGTTACCATGAGGTGTACAAGAGGTTACAACTCGTTGTAACTTTTTTTTTATTCAGAGATGGCTCTACCACAGTGCAACAACATGAATACATACAGCACCATGGTGGGCTGTCTCTAAGGCCAAGATAATGAGGCATTCCAGGGGAAAGGTGCATGCTAATAAGCAATGTGATTTTTCCCAGAAATGCTTGTGGTAAGATGAATTGCCTGGCTGCATAAAGTAGCATGGGCACTCAAGGGTGCTTGCAAAGAACATGGCCAAACAGTTGATCTGCACTCACAGTTGTTAGCAGCAATTCAAGCACATGCAAATTAGCTGATAATGAGATCTTTCCTGACACTTAACATAGTTATTATATATAACCCTAACAAGTGAGCTTACCAACAATAATTCCTAATAAGCATGTCTGTATCCAGGACTTCAATTTTAAGACAGAAAATAGTGTATAAATCTATCTAAGAAATAGGGTGATTTCCTGCCCTGCATATAGGCTACTTTGCATGTCTAGCTTAGGTTGGTGATTGGACAGCTTTAATAAATATTGACCATTATCTCTAATCCACATTTCCCAGGGTCCACTTTGAATTTTGAGTAATAAATTGAATAAACTGCATTTTCCATCACACTGGAGGCAATTTACATGCTTTAAATATAAAAGCTAAGAGTGATAGTCCCACTGTCCTGACGCAAAGCCATGTTGTCCTGTCTAAACTATGCTGAGTGTTTATTAAACCCACATTTCCAAAAACTAGTACCTTCTCTTGTTTGTAACTGCAGGCCTGTTTTCCAGCTCATTACTTCAGCTACCATTTCTCACATATTCCAATAGGGTAGGCATCCAGGAATGAAACACAGATAGTCTGCCTATGCAGTTGAACATGTCCAACACACCAATGTTGAAGCCCCCCACCCCCAATTAAATAGCATCAAAGGGGAATGCTGTCACACGTTTATGAGTTTGAACTTTGCAAATTGTATCATGCCCGGAATGCATTTTGCTGAATATAATGCTGTTATCTTAAGCCATACATTTTTCTCAAAAAGAATATTTAAAACATCACTCCATTTTTCTACAGCTTTATTCAGACACTGGTCATCTATATTATCCCATTCTTTAAAAAAATATATAAAAGCTTATCTTAATTTTCCCTTTGTATTTATTGTTATCCTTCCTTTTTTAAAGATGGAGTAAGTGTTCTATCCGGAATGTATACTGTACTTTATGTACCTGTAGTATGTTCCTTACTTTCAGATATTGCTACCACCAGGACTCATAACCTCGAAAGCCACCTCTTTTATTATTATATCCCAGCACCGAACTTGCATTCCAGTCCCATATATCCATCAAGAAACTTTTCTTTTATGCCCAAAAATTAAAAAAATAGATCTGTTATCTATGTGAATATTTGATGACTTCAGTATGTATCTCTGATATATACACCCTCTTTTGTGGCTATGTTCCATTTCTATACTTTCAAGCCCCCCTCCCAGTCTCATCTTTGGTATCTTTTCACCTTGTACTACTTATCCATACTTTCTTCAGTTTTAGGCTTTCTAAGGGCACCCAGACTGGTCTCGTGTACAATCTTGGTCAAATATGTTGACATTTGGGTACATCTTCATGGCAGCTCCTAAAATCTGGGAGACCTTTTCCCTATATCTTGAAGTCAGTGTTAACTTTTTGCATTGTATCCTAGCATGAGTTTCATCTAAAAATCAGAGAACATTGATTAAAATGTATTCCAATATTTTGATTTATGAAAGTGTGGGAGATTCCTCTGCAAAAAAAAAAATATATATGTTATTTGTACCTTTCTAAAGTTGGAGATTTTTTTTTTCTTTTTCCTTTTTATTTTCTAAAAATGATTTGTCATTCATATCTATAAGTAAAGCATTTTGTATGTCATAGTAATCCCTAAATAAAGGCATCTTAGTACTGTCATTATTTTTTATTTGTTTGGGGCCTCATCAGAAGGTTCTATAGAGAAGACTTGGCCATCACTGATAAGGGGAATGTTTAGGTTTTATGTTAATTTACTTCCATCCCTGTGATATACTGTAGTTGCAAGATAGCAGCAAGTAAGTGCCAATTTCTCACCGTTTTCTGGACAGGACAACCAGAACACACAGTCAGCTGTAAACAAAGCCGAAATTATCTGATTTTCTTGTATATCAGAATAATTAAATTTTAAATATACTTATTTAGGAATCGTATGAGAACTCAGTGGTGGTAACAAACAACAATGGGGAAAGTGGGTATCCCTATCACATAACCCTGGTCAAATCATTTGTTTGAGACATGTCCTTTAGAATTTTTGTGGAGTAGCTGGCATTTTGAAATGAAATTTTGGGGGGGAATTCATAGTTTCCAGTAAATTCAATATAAATGGCCATTTAATTGAGTCAAAACTTTTTAAAATTCTATTAGCATGGCATCTACATAGATTCTTAAATAATGACAGTCTTTATATATTTAACCCAAATCTGGGAATACCTGTTCTACATTTGATAAACCCTTGCTGTTTCTTTGAAACAAGGCTGTACACACAAGCATTATATTTACTAAAATAGATAACAGGTAAAAATAACTCGAGGGTAAGATTGGGAGCAGAACAAAAAAATTGAAGAAACAAACAAAATACTCCCAATGTACACATGACTTTGCTTTAATAAAAAAGAAAAGTAAGCGCTTTCGCAGACATACACTGTCGCTTCATCAGACTTAAACTTTAAAATGCATCAAATGTTTAAATGGGAATGCCTGTTCTACATTTGATAAACCCTTGCTGTTTCTTTGAAACAAGGCTGTACACACAAGCATTATATTTACTAAAATAGATAACAGGTAAAAATAACTCGAGGGTAAGATTGGGAGCAGAACAAAAAAATTGAAGAAACAAACAAAATACTCCCAATGTACACATGACTTTGCTTTAATAAAAAAGAAAAGTAAGCGCTTTCGCACACATACACTGTCACTTCATCAGACTAAAACTTTAAAATGCATCAAATGTTTAAATAGGAATGAATAGAACCAATTTGTTCCAATTAATTAATCAATCAGGTAATAAAATTGGTAGATGCAATTCAAGTAAAACACACATACTTAAATTTAGAACTTACAAAAATATATATGCAACTTGCAAAAATATATGTAAAAAACAAATATATATGTAGATAGATGCTTCTGTCTAAAAACTAATGTTTTAACCATACTAGGAGAATATATGAATCTACTCGAATAGGAACTTTCCCTTGCAGAAATTGTTCTGCTTGTCAATATATTCATTCCAGCTATGTATATATATCCCACTAGAAAATGTACTATAAATGCTAAACACTATGCAGAGTGTCATACGTCAAATATACTTTATTTTGCCTTTTGTCAGCAATGCCATGCTTTTTATGTAGGTAAAACAAATCAACTATTAAAAGATAGAATATTAGAACATAATAGAGACATTCGCAATCAAAAGTTGAATAATGCCTTAGCAAACCATGTCATGGCTACTGACAAAACACACATTTTTAAATTTTTTGTTATTCAATCATTGAATGCTAGCCCACCAGGGGACGATATAGAAACAAAAGTTGAACCATTGGAACAGAAATGGATTTTATTGTTGGATGCTGAAAATTTTCCGGGACTAAATGGTGCTTTTTTCTGTGAAACCCTTTTTGAAACTCAAAAGGCTTAAACATTAGTTTTAGATAGAAGCATCTATCTATGTTAAATAAATTGTTAATTCAGACTGTAAAAATCATTAGGCATTTCAAAATAACAGTCAGTAAGACAGCAGGCTCAAGTTCAATAACGTTTCTTTACTAATGTACATTAGGAGGCAAAAAACCATACATAACATGTATAGAGTTTTGACTAATTTCAGTAAGGAAGTTACATACTTTTTATACAGTTCATGATCAGCTTTTGCCCACCTTACTGACGTAGTCAGTCACAGGGCATTTACATCACTATAGTCCATAGTATTCTATTCATAAATAAACGCTGATGTAATGCTTTTTTAAAAATTTCCCATGAGAATATTACAGCCTTGTAAGGCACCTGGTCAGTTACAATGTCTTCCTGTAGATGTTACTTTTTTCAAGGTTCTTGGATTAGTTCGGATACAATGATCAATTTTCTTCTTAATATGTTCCTTTGTCTCTCTGCTCAAGCAGCTGTACACTATCTCTAATAGTGTTCACAAGGCCATCCTTCTCGGTGGAAGGAAGAAAGATACACATGAATACATATTTATTTCTCTCTAACCCTGCAGATAATAATGCTGAAAGACATAAGCCTGCTGAGCTGGCTACTGTCAGGGTCAGAGTTTTAATTACACTTCTGCTAAGCTTCAAGCAATTTCATGCAAGATCATTTCTACTGTCATTCTAGTAAAATAGAATTAAATGCATTACATATTATACTGTTTCTAAACTTTGCACTACAAATATGTTTAAGTACACATTCTTTTAATAGCTTATATGTCTAAGTACATATTTTTCTAGCATTCTGTATATGTTTAAGTACATATTTTTCTAACATTCTCCCTCCTTTTAATGCTTTTCATTCTATTCAGAAACATAAACAATATCATTTCATTCCTTAGCCTTTTCCTTCTAAGGACTTTCAGCTAAGCAAGTCATTTGTTTTATATTTCAGACAGACTTTCACTTGGTATCAACAGATTCAATTCCATGTCCTGGTACATAGTCTCAGTTACTGATATATCAATAAAATCTCTAACCAACCTTTTCACACAGGGTATCCCGCAACAGACACATGCTCCAATTATGAGCAAAACTACACAAATAGCAATCAAAATATTCATTAGAATTGAACCCCACCCCCCAAATAGATTCTGGAAAAAGTTCGTCAGTGGGTTTGGGCCTGGTTCCGCCATGGCTGATACCTGCTGTATTACCTCTAGGTGGTCATTGATCTCATGTCTGTTGTCTGGAATATACGCACAGCATTCTTCTTTGATAAGCGCGCACGTACCACCCCTCGCCGCTAGGGTGAAGTCAAGTGCCATTCGATTTTGTAGTACAACAGTTCTCATTGCATTCAGTTCATCAGTCACAAGTTCGAGAACGGAAAAAGTTGCATTGCTCATTACTTCGAGAAGTTTTGACAATTTCCTTAGTTCCCAGATCGATTTGACTGCTCCATAGGCTGGGAATATTCCAGCCCAGGATATGACACTGTGACTCAAGTCCATATGAGTCAATTTTTCTTTATCTTTCACAGACGACTGGTCTTTCCAACTTGCTTCAATCTTACCCACTGGATTAGTAGGTTTCTCGACCGTGTTCCCAGTTTTTTGAACTACATCTCTCACATTGCGTATCTTACCCAGAGGCAATGCTGCAGTATGTCTTATGGCTGGAACCAGATAACCCAAAAAACAACTGCCGGACCAATTCTCAGGTAACCATTTATATGCTTTTTTCCCACAAACAAAATAGCAATTTTCTACTTTAGTACTGATGCGGGTTAACTCTGAATGAAACATTTTCCTGTCTATAACAGACAACTGTTTATACAATTCAGGATTTTTCTGCACATCTTTAGACGTTGTTTTCATTAAGCTCAAATATGAATCATAATTCGTGCTACAACTAGTACTTTGGTCTTTAGCTTTTATATAACATTTATAAGAAACAGTTATGTTACAATTATTCCAACCAACTTGGAGTGTATCATTTTTATAAAAACAAACAATTCCTCTTTGTGTAACGGGTAAATACAATGCCACTTTGTCCTGTGATCTCACAGTACCTGTGTCGAATAATAAATTCTCCCAAGTTTCATTTATCCCCAAGGGGACAGCAGACATCAAAAGTCCTCCATATGCTGTAGGTATGGCAGTACAAACCCAGCAGTTTGAAACTTTCATAGTCTCTACATATACACGTTTCATGGCTAGGTACGTGTTAAAGTTCGGATGCCAATCTATGGCCAGTTCATCACGTTTCATCAATTTTACTTGTGTAGTTATATGCAAGAAAAACCACAACAACAAAAAAGTCACCACAAGCATGGTTAATAGGTGTATGATCAGTAGGCCAGTGAACCAATGTCTTTGGGGTTGTTTTGCATTTTTATACACTCTGCCCCTGGCCATCCTGTTTCTGTGGTATATCAGCTACAAAATGTTTGTCTAACTTAAACTCCTTGAGCGGTTTACAGTGCGTCAGATGAACCCAGGATGATCTCTCAGCAACTTTTACTGCAGTAGGCGTTGCCAACAGTACCTGGTACGGACCTTCCCACTTTGGACTTGTCCAATTTTTCCGTTTGATAACCTTCAGCCAAATCCAGGACCCCGGGGTCAGCACGGCTTCCGGTTTTGTTTCTTCTTCATCTGGAAAAGAGTTCAACTGCAAAACAGTCTTATTTGTTAACAATCTTTTCATATCACTGGCTAATGAGCTATCAGCTTCCAGCTCTGCAGGCATGAGGGCTTTCCACTGTGGCACATAATATGCCCTTCGGAATACTACTTCAAAGGGGGTCAAACCCTTTACATTTGGAACTGTTCTCATGCTCAGCAGTGCTAGAGGTAGACAGCAAATCCAATTCTTCTGAGTCTCACTCATCAATTTCCTTAACTTATTTTTCAAAATCCCATTGTACCTCTCCACCAGTCCTGCTGACTGGGGGTGATAAGCACAATGGTTCTTCAAAGAAATCCCGAAGAACCTCCCAAGTTGTTGGATTGTCTGGTTGACAAAATGTGTTCCATTATCACTATAAATTCTCTCCGGTATGCCAAATCTAGGAATGATTTCCTTTACTAAGGCCTTTGCCACTGTTGCAGCATCCGGATTCCTGGTTGGAAAAGCTTCTACCCATTTTGAAAACATATCTATGATCACTAAACAGTATTTCTTTCCTTCACATTTATTCAGTTCTATAAAATCCATACAAATAGTATGGAACGGATATGGTGGTGTAGGGAAACTCCCTCGCTTTGGTTTGAATGCTCCCTGTGCATGATGTTTACTACAAATATGACATGCTGCACAAAATTGTTGTGTGTAGTTTGTGAATCCATATGTTTGGAATATTCTGTTAACTAACTGTACCATCCCCCCTGTTGAGACATGGCTCTGCCCATGGCTCAACAAAGCCGCATATCTAAATAAATTAGATGGTAATATTGGCTTTTTCTCTTTGGAGATGTACAGTCCTTCTTCAAGAATTGCTCCTCGTCTAACCCACTTCTGTTTTTCTGCTTTTGTAGTTAATGTCTGCATTGTTTTCAACATTTCTAGATCTAAAGTCTCAGAAGGTTGTAATTCCTCATTTGAAAACAAAGTCTCTGAGTCTGAGGCAGCTTGCTTTGCAGCTGCATCAGCCCGAGCATTACCTTTTGAAATCTTATCCTGTTGTTTAGTATGAGCTGCACATTTACAAATAGCTACTTTAGTAGGTAACTGAATGGAATCTAACAAATTCAAAATTAATTGCGCATGGTTAATCGGTTTGCCAGTGGATGTTATCATTCCCCTATTCTTCCACTGTTGCGCAAAAACATGCACTGTAGAGAAAGCATACTGACTATCAGTATATATGTTTACACATCTATCTTTTGCTAAAGTGCAAGCACGTGTTAAGGCTATCAATTCTGCTGCTTGAGCAGACAGGTTATGCTGCAGGGGTTGGGCTTCTACAATCTCAACATCTGTTACTACTGCATAACCCACTAGATTCTTTCCTGTAGGACCCTTTCTACATGATCCGTCCACATAAAATGTCACCTCTGCATCAGCTAAAGGCACATCAGTGAGATCTTGTCTAGGTAAAGTTATTTGTTCTATTTCCTGCAGGCAACTGTGTGGTGTGCCATCCACAGGAATCGGAAGTAACGTTGATGGATTTAATGTTGTGCATCGTTTAATTGTCATATGAGGTTGACTCAATAGTATGGTCATACAAGAAAGATGTCTAGCAGGGGATAAAAATGCTATTTTGTCTTGCAGTAAAATTATCGCAACTGCATGAGGCACTCTCAAAGTGAGAGGGTGGAACAACACCACTGAGGCCGAAGCCTGTACTGCCATAGCAGCTGCGACAACTGCCTGTACACAATGTGGCAATGACCGTGCCACCGGGTCTAACTGCGATGAATAGTAAGCTATGGGGCGTTGCTTACTTCCATGCTGTTGTGTCAACACTGACGTCATATATCCCTGCCTACAATCCACGGTCTGAAAAAATCTCTTATGGTAATTCGGAAGTCCTAAAACTAATGATGAAACTATCAATTGTTTTAGTCTGCAGAAAGCTGTTTATGCTTCCGGTGTCCAATGTAGTATCTCTTGTGCTGCCATCGGTGTTTTAAATATTAAATTAGCCAATGGAGCTGTCTCCAAAGCATAATTTGGTATCCAACTTCGACAAAAATTAGTCGTTCCCAGAAAGGACATCATTTCCTTTTTGGTAGTTGGTTTAGGTGCTTGCAGAATTGCTGTTTTTTTATCTTTATCTAATGTTCTACCCTCCTTGGATATTACATATCCCAGGTACTTAACCTGCTTTTTCCAAAGTTGCAATTTGTGCTTGTTTACTTTATGCCCTTGTTCTGCTAAAAACTTCAACAATGCTATTGTGTCTTTTCTACATTGCTGCTGGGTAGGGGCTGCAAGCAAGATGTCATCTACATAAAGTAACACTTGACTGCCCCCTGGTGGAGTAAATCCCGCCAGGTTGCTAGCCATCTCCTGTGCGAATATTGTTGGACTTTCGCTATATCCCTGTGGTAGTCGAGTATATGTATACCTTTTACCCTGAAATGTAAACGCAAACCAATATTGACTATCAGGGTGTATAGGTATTGAAAAGAAAGCATTGCTTATATCTACCACGGTAAAATACTTCTGTTGTGGCTTCAAATAATTTAATAAAGTATGTGGGTCTGGCACCGTAGGTGCCCTAGGTATTATCGCATCATTTACGGCTTGTAAATCCTGTACCATCCGCCATTCCCCGTTTGCCTTTTTAACAGGAAACAGAGGAGTATTACATGGTGAATCCAAAGATTCTACCAGTATCCCCTCCTTAAGTAATGCCATTATTATAGGTTTGATTCCCTGCTCTGCATCCTTCCTCAAAGGATATTGTCTCTTTTGTGGTCTAAATGCTGACTTTGGTGTAATAGTTACTGGACCTGCTGTCCGAATAAGCCCTACATCTGATTTCCCTGTAGACCAAAGAGTGCTTGGTATATCACCCAAGGCTTTTTCTTCTTCTTCTAACAAGAACGCCCATCAGCTGTCCTCACTCTGCTGTAAGTGTACAGCTGGGCGCGCCTGTGTTAGCCAATTTAATTTTGCTTCTGTACTCCTTGCTCCGACAGTTCTGAGTCTGTTTGTTTTTCCCATCTTGTCACTCTGTCACCTAGATCTACCCACCTAACATTTGTGCCTTTGGTTAAACTGACATGCGGTAGCTTGTTGGACTTATACAATTCCATGAATTGCTGAGGTAATGAACAACTCACCACACTATTACCCTCAGTATCCCAATACAAAGTCCGTAATACTAATCTATTTGCAGGATTTCTGAACAATTTTTGTTCATATTGCTTATCAGGCCCTGGTGTGCTACAATAGTATAGAGTACAATGTAACAAATGTTGCTGATCAAAGTCGAGGGAGGGCACCTTACTGATGGCTACGTTCATCAGTTCTTTGGTCACTGCCCCTGGACCAGTCGTAACCAGGTCCTGGCTGTACCAATAATAGGCTTCACCCTCCGATCGCACTACAAAAGCATCCATTTGTCTTTGTGCCTCCATACCCTTCATGGTGGGAACTACTGCTATGCCAAAAAGCTGCAGAAAGTACTATTTTACTTTTTTGGGTCATACCCGAGACAGGGTCAGTTATTGCTATATCATGGGAAAGTGGTTCCCTGTATAGCTGTCCATTTGCTGCTTTCACTAATATGTAGTCAGGTGATTCAGAGTGTTCTGGTAACTTTGAAGGATGTATCAAAGTTCGTGATGCTCCTGAATCACACAAAAATTTTACTTCTCTCCCCTCCACCAGAAGTGTAACTTCCGGTTTTGCGTCTGCCAAATAGAGCTCCAAGCTCAACAAGGCTAAATCTAAAACTTTACTTTTCCCAGTTTCTACATCTGTTTGTATTCCATCTATTTGTTCTATTTTATTTACATTATCTCCCTGCCCATTAGTCTCTCCTGATGACTGTTGGACAGTACGACTGTCATATAGTCAATCCTCATCATTTTTATCCTTTCTTTCTGCAGGTGGTTTATTTCTGCAATCCCCTGCTAAATGTCCTCTCTTCCCGCAATTAAAGCACTCACCTCTTTTCTTTTTATCCTCATAGGCCTCTGGGTCTCTGTCAGAGCGTTTATTGCCCTGAGTATTTTTCTTACCCTTTTTACCTGACTGTACTACAAAGACTTCTGCTCCGTCTTCAGCTGTGAAGACCTGCGTCTTCTTTTTCTTTTTGCTGTTAAAATGTCTTTCAGCATGCCTAGCATACTCTAGTAAGGCTTGTAGCCTACTCGTTCGATGATCTATCATATGCTTCGTAATGAAGCTACTGATAGGGGCAATGCAACCTTTTAAAAATGCATTTTTCTATTGTTGTTCATATGAACTATCATCTTTCTGATTTTCAGGAATAATCATACCACTATGGTTATTGAAACATTCTAATAATCTACCATAGTATGCATCTACTGTTTCATTATCTTGTTGTATGCACTGGTTAATACAAGTCCAATCTGCTCTAGGTTTCCATTTTTCAGTAATTCGGTCTGTAAGACCCTTCAACCTAGTATCTAGCTCTGCGTCACTATGTAGGAGTGGTCTAAGTTGCGCGTCACGAGCATTCCAGACGCCACAAACCATGTGCCAGTCCGGACCTATAATTTGTCTAATTACCTTTTTTACTTTTTTTCCATTTAAGTGGTAACTTAATTTTATACCTTGTAAATCTTGTATAAACTTTACATAATTAATTTTTGGATGGGGAATTCCCTCTGTAGCTTTCCGGATATCCTCCGGTGTCCATGGTCTATATACTAAGAGAGTTGAGTCCTGGCCTTCCTGTCCTGCCTGTGGGTTTGGTACTTCAATTAATGGACAGATTTCCTCACTCTCATCTAATGAATCTCTACTTAGTTGAACATCTCTAAGTGTCTTATGTGTTCGGGATCTAGTTTCAACAGGTTCTCTTACAAATGGTTGTTTTAATACCCCTGTTGCCTCAGAATAACGTGGGGGGGTCCAGCCCGCCCTCCCGCTTCATATCCTGAATAAAGTATCGGAGGAGGTGGTGGGGGAGGGGCCGTTGCTACTACTGTATTATTATCTTCTTTGTCTAAAAGTAATGCTTTCGCATTTTTAATCTTCTGCTCCCTTCGTTTCACTTCCTCAATCCACCTATGTGCTTGAGGAACACCCAACTGTCGTTGTTTTTTCGCCTGACCTTCTGCGTCAGATTTTAATTGTTTCAAAAGTTTTACTAGTGATATTTTATCTAATTTACCGTCAAATTCATATTTATTGACCCATTTTGCAAAATATCTCACATTATCTGCTCTTTGCAATTGCATATACTTCGCGTCATCCGTTAGGGGCGGATCTCACAATCTCTTAGTGCACTGATTTCCCATGTCTTAAAAAGACTGTTACGTAACCCTTCTCTTGTACCACATGGTATCTTATTTCCCCATATCCACAGTAGTGTCTAGAATGACTGTTTACTTTGCTTTGTTATTCCCTGATCTATGACTCAAGATACAATACTTCGACTCTCTCTCTCCCTGCTATCACAAACCTTAGCAATAGCACAGTGTAACCTGGTCCCTGATCTAAAACAAAGACAAAGAGGGAAACTCTCCTTACCTGAGCCTCCCGCTTACCGCTGTTCTTCTTAGGATCCAGTTTTCCGCTTTTCGGCCACAGATCAGAAAGTGGACAGCCTCTTTACATACAACAATTCAGTCGGAGGTCTTTTTTCACTCGAGAAGAACCATTCTGGCAACTTCTCCTGCGCAGTTTTCAGTACCACCTATGCACTCTGACCTGCAGCTTACCAAGGGAATTCCGGCTTCAGAAGGACCAAAATGTTAAATAAATTGTTAATTCAGACTGTAAAAATCATTAGGCATTTCAAAATAACAGTCAGTAAGACAGCAGGCTCAAGTTCAATAACGTTTCTTTACTAATGTACATTAGGAGGCAAAAAACCATACATAACATGTATAGAGTTTTGACTAATTTCAGTAAGGAAGTTACATACTTTTTATACAGTTCATGATCAGCTTTTGCCCACCTTACTGACGTAGTCAGTCACAGGGCATTTACATCACTATAGTCCATAGTATTCTATTCATAAATAAATGCTGATGTAATGCTTTTTTAAAAAATTCCCATGAGAATATTACAGCCTTGTAAGGCACCTGGTCAGTTACAATGTCTTCCTGTAGATGTTACTTTTTTCAAGGTTCTTGGATTAGTTCGGATACAATGATCAATTTTCTTCTTAATATGTTCCTTTGTCTCTCTGCTCAAGCAGCTGTACACTATCTCTGATAGTGTTCACAAGGCCATCCTTCTCGGTGGAAGGAAAAAAGATACACATGCATACATATTTATTTCTCTCTAACCCTGCAGATAATAATGCTGAAAGACATAAACCTGCTGAGCTGGCTACTGTCAGGGTCAGAGTTTTAATTACACTTCAGCTAAGCTTCAAGCAATTTCATGCAAGATCATTTCTACTGTCATTCTAGTTAAATAGAATTAAATGCATTACATATTATACTGTTTCTAAACTTTGCACTACAAATATGTTTAAGTACATATTCTTTTAATAGTTTATATGTCTAAGTACATATTTTTCTAGCATTCTGTATATGTTTAAGTACATATTTTTCTAACAATCTACATATATATCTGTTTTTTACATATATTTTTGCAAGTTGCATATATATTTTTGTAAGTTCTAAAATTAAGTATGTGTGTTTTACTTGAATTGCATCTACCAATTTTATTACCTGATTGATTGATTAATTAATTGGAACAAATTGGTTCTATTCATTCCTATTTAAACATTTGATGCATTTTAAAGTTTTAGTCTGATGAAGCGACAGTGTATGTCTGCAAAAGCACTTACTTTTCTTTTTTATTAAAGCTAAGTCCTATGTACATTGGGAGTATTTTGTTTGTTTCCTCATATTTACTAAAATGTTTGTATTCATTTTCATAACTGATTGAAGAAATAATATAGGCCTATATTTATTTGGGAAAGCCTTATGCGTATTTGGCTTGAGAAACTTAAGCACTTTATGTACATTTGCATCTCATGGAAAATTTCCTTGCATTGCACATATTTTTATAGTATTTTAAGAAAGGGATTAATAGTTCCCATTTATTCATTAAAAAAATTCTACTGTCAACCCATCTAGTCTCAGTGCTTTCCTGGAGTTTAGCTCTTTCTATGACTATCGTTATCTCTTCTGACAATTTTAATGCATTTGCCATTGTTATTTTATGTAACTGTACAGATCCAGTCATTTCAAAATATTCTTCTGCCCTCACTTCATGTGGCCTGAGTCGATCCCCATATTTTTTTCTGAATACTTTGTTAATGTATGTTGCATCATCTGTGACTATATCTGTCTGGTCTCTTAAGCCTAGGATTGCCATTTCCTTAATTCTTCCCCCATAGCTTCTATGCAATACATTTTTGGGATACAATACCTTTTGCCTAGTAGTAAACATTTATACCTCACCCATGTCTCACCAGTTATTTGATTTTTCAAATTTATTGGAAACTTCTTTCATTGCTAATCCTTTTCAGCAATTGCTTATTTTTATGCAGTTGACTTTTTTACTCCTTGTTTACTAGTTTCACTTGCAATTAATCATCATCTATCCTCGATAGTCCCTTTCTTATTATGGTTTTTTAATGTCTCAGCTAGCCCACTTATGCTGACCGTAAAGAACTCCAGTGAAGCCACATAGATCTGTCTCCTTATAGTGGGGTCTCTCTGTGTTTGACTTGGTCCACTATCTTATTATTTCCTTGGATTTCTCCGCTTTCAAATATTAGTGAATTAAACCACCATGATGATGATGTAGCTGGCCTGTTGTCTTCTATAATTATGAAACTACTGCTGTATAATTTGACCATGTAGTCAGCTACATGTTTATGTCACCTAAATTTACTACAAGGACCTGTGAAGATAGCCATATGTCTATAACAGTTTACCACTCTCAGCCTACGAGCTGTATAAGCATTTTTGTTTTTCATAAGATATGTCATCCTACACCCATGCACCAATTAAAAATCATCAGTAGCTATTCTAACTATAGATGTATTTTTTCAATTCTTATCCCTACCCTCTGGTAACTGAGCCAAAATGGAATCTACCACTTTATTAAATTCCCCGTCAAATTAGGATGCCATCCAGCTTTTCCTTGTTTTCATCAATTGCTTTCTAATATTTTATTAATGGGATAATATCATACATATTGAGGTCATAAAAATGTATTGTCAATAAGTTCAGATTCATTGTTTAGCAATCACTATGACCAATCGATCTGCCTTATCCATTTCTTACTTTGATTTAGATCAACTCCAGTAAATTATGAATAAGTATAGTTACTCCTCTCTTAGTTGACTCCAGCAATTTGCATATACATAGATATTCATAGTCATATTTACCTTGGCTATTTAACTTAATTTTCTATAAACACAAATATTTCCCTTTACTTTTGTCAATGCAATTAGAATTTGTTTTCCTTGTATAAATTGTACCAATGTCACATACATTCAGAGACATTCAAACTACAGCTATCCGCATTCTTGTATTTCTCACATCAATAAACACACCATTTGTTTATTAGGAAGTTTTATGGTCACAAACCCATGGACACCTAATTGTAGATGCAGAACCCTGGCCAATCTACTTATATTTTGTTTTCTTAACAAGCCCTTGTAAGACAATGAGTATTGGAGCAAGCCATAAACAAAAAGGCACCCTTTATGTACAGGCTTAATAGCACTTCATTATGCACACAAACCTAGTTCTCAACACTCCATTGATTGTAGATGCCTTTTGTAAAGCAGCCTAAAAGCCATTTTGTCTCATACATTTTATGTAAGTTTATCAGGCTGTGGATGGTAATTCATTACTGAAACTAAGCAGAAATTCCTTAAGATTCCAAGAGCAGGTAAGTTATTTCTTACACTTATTTCATTGAATTGCACTTCTGTAATGCTTATAATTGTGCTATACAGTTAATCTACTACATTTTGCACTGTTATAAAGATTTTTTTTACTGTTTCACTGCATTTATATACTGTTTTATACTGTTTTGATTGTATTTTTCATTGCTAGATACTGTTTCATTACCCTAATTGCATGTTTACTGTATTACTTAACTGTAAACTGCTTTTTTCATACTGAGAGTTGAATTTTCTGTTTGTGTGTGCTCTATCCATGCTTTTCTGTGCATTTTTCATTTTTTGAGGTTTCTGTGTTCTAGTCTAGTCTGTTTGCAGTTAAAAGCATTCTCTAGAGTCTGCTTGCTCCTTGATCTGTTTAAAACTTTCATTTAGTGGCTATAGCTAGTAGCTGTAATAGTATGCATTACTATAATTGCATTTTATTTAATTACTAAATTGTAAACTGTTTTTTTCATACTGAGACTTGTATTTTCTCTTTGTGAGTGCTCTTTCTATGCATTTAAAGTGAGCTTTCTGTGTTCTGCTCAGGTGGCATAATCTTGAAAGAGGCCTGCTGCTGTCCAGGCCTGGCAGTTTTGTTTGGTGAGTTTTCTGTGTTTTTGGCAGCCATTTTCTTCTGATAGTCTGTCTTCATTATTATTGAGAGTAACAAGGTTTCCTGAATTTCTGTAGTATGAGTGACTGGGTAATAGCAGGGGCTAATAGGATTGAGTAGTAATTTGATCTTCTAGCTCTTCCATCCTTACTGGTATATAAACCCTGTTTCTGGAAAAGGTTGTGCTTGTATTTATCAGGCTGTGGATGGTAATTAATTACTCAAAATAAGCAGAAATTCCTTAAGATTCCAACAGCAGGATAAGTTATTTCTTACACTTATTTCATTGAATTGCACTTTATTGCACTTCTGTAACACTTATAATTGTGCTATACAGTTAATCTACTACATTTTGCACTGTTATAAAACTTTTTTATTGTTTCACTGCATTTATGTACTGTTTTATAATGTTTTAACTGTATTTTTCATTGCTAGATACTGTTTCATTACTCTAATTTCATGTTTACTGAATTACTTAACTGTAAACTGCTTTTTCAAACTGAGAGTTGTATTTTCTGTTTGTGAGTGCTATATTCGTGCTTTTCTGTGCATGTTTGATTTTTTTTTTGAGGTTTCTGTGTTCTAGTCTAGTCTGTTTGTAGTTAAAAGCATTTTCTAGAGTCTGCTTGCTCCTTGATCTGTTTAAAACTTTCATTTAGTGGCTAGAGCTAGTAGCTGTAATAGATTTCCACCCCCCTACCTATTGTTGTGGTGTTCTTATACTTGGTGGCTTTGCAGTTGCCCACCCATACTGTATATTTGATCTGTGACACTCTTCCCAGTCTAGTGTCATTAGTCCATTCAATCTAACAGAGAACATTTGTGAAGGCCAACCCACTCAGATTCTTAACCTTGAATTAATTTCTGTTCTAGCCTTCTCCATTTCGACTTTACTGAAAAAAAAATTCTAAGCTTGCTTCGCCCCTTTCCTGTAACAAGTCTAGTCCAAATACAGATTTGCTGTATGCAGGACTGTTTGCAAGCTCCTGTGCCCTCCCGCTGCTTAAATAGGGTTAAACTATTCCTGGTGCCATAAAGTCTGCTCTTCAAATTTTCCCTTGCAACTAGCCAGCTTTTTAGTTTTAGCACTCAAATCTGTTTCTTTGAGCTCAGCACTTGTTCAGAACTTGTTGTAAGCACTAAATAAAACTACAAATTACTACAGCACTCAACTTTCTGCACTTGTCTAGAGGAAAACAGTTTTTAAAACTTAATAAAGAAGCACCTATCCAGGCATGCCTAAAGGTCAGCTCCCAGTGTTTTCTCCTGTCTACCTGAAAACCTGATGAATCTGGGTGTCTTGGGGCAATGCAGCAATTGCCTCATGTACACAGACAACCCTCTCCTCCTACCACCCAACACTACAACCTGTGAGAGATGCACTTATATAGCCAAACAGGAAGCAAAGCTCTCTTCACCGAAGACTGGACTGAACAGTCAAGAGGAGAAGGTAAACACTTGCACCACACCACATTCATCACATAGTCCCTCAAAACCTACACCACCAAAACACACACATAGAAGCAGAAAACACATGCCTACATTCACGGAGGCTCTCAATAAAAATCTGCCCAAACAACTGAGACCTCCAAAGCAGAAATGCAAGCAACCTCCACCCCCACCCCAACACAACCCAAATGACACAAAGCCCACAAACATAGTCTGCCACACAACTGCAGCCCATAAGGCATAATGTACCCAACACTCTAGTCATAGGTGACTCTGTAGTCAGGCACACTGATGTTCCACTCACCAGGCTAAACAAGGAGAAAGTTACTGTCAGCTGCCAGAATCCACCACATAACACATGCACTCAGGTCACCCCACAAGTACAAATATGACTCTGTCATTGTCCCTGTTGGTGTGAATGATGTGAGATGTACCTCCTTGGACTACATGAAAAGAGACATGGAGGAGCTCTCCGATCTTGTAGCCCAGGCAGTTATGACCCTAGCCCTGAGTAGCATCCTGCCATCACCCAGAATGATACCACAATACAAGGACAAAATGATTAACTTCAACAATTGGCTACACTTCTGGTATCATTCTAAGGGAATCCAGTATCTCTCTGCCTGGGATGACATGATCGACAGACCACGATGCTTTGCCAGAGATGGCCTGCACCTGTCGCCTTGGGATTCTGGATACTGGCTAAGGCTCTTGTCACCCCTATAGTGCCATTTATAGGCAAGGTTCAAATGACAACTTCACCACCATAACAGGTATAAGCAAGCAAAATCTGAGGGTAATGCTACTCAGTGCTAGAAGTCGAAACCTGAAAATGCACTCACTTGAGGCACTTCTTAAAATGGAGAACATTGACATCTGTGCAGTGACAGAGACCTGGTTCAAAGCTCCAGAGAGTACCCCTGCATTACCAGGCTATAATTCATACTACACCTTTCGGCCACCTAACCCAGACCAAAACACTAAAGGAGGAGGCGTGTCCATATTCATTAAGGATATCCACACCTCCAAGCTAGTTGCTCAGCATAATGCATCCATGATTATCCAAGTTCAACTAAGTCTGGGCAAGACCCCAATCCAGATTGTAGCTTGCTACAGAACCCCCACAATGCCCCAGGATTCCCACACCTCTTTTCTTGATACACTGGAAAATATTAGGGTACAACCCAACACCCTAATAATGGGTGATTTCAGCTACCCCACTATTAACTGGGAAAACTACTCATGTACCAACTCTCTTGCTCAACATTTTCTGGAATTCATAAATTCCAACGCCTTGGATCAGCTTATCCACACCCCTATCAGAGGCAACAATATTCTAGACCTTGTCATCATCAACATGGGAGACCGGTGTTCCACACCAGAGGTCAATTCCTCGTTGGCCACATGCTAATCACCCTAGACATCCTCATCCCGCCCCCACTCCCCAATAGGGAAACAACCGTAAAAAATTTCTCCAAAGCCAACTTCACAATTCTTAAGACAGAAGTTACAAACTTCACGACACCCATGCAGATGGACAATAGAGGTACGACTGCTGAATCCTACACAAATGCACTTTATAAGCACTTACACTAGTGCATGGATCGTGCTATCCCTAACATAACCAAGATGCTATCCTCCAAAAAAAGGAAGCCAATCTGGTGGTCTTCTGCCATAAACAAACTCTACAACAGAAGAAAGAAACTGTTGCAAAAAAAGAGTAAAATCCCATGATTGGAGGAACATGCTGGTCAGCCTCAGTAAGAAGCTGAGATCCCTCATAAAATCCTCCAAAGCTAGTTATGAAAACAAAGTTGCCACTGATTCTAAAGACAACCACAAAGCATTCTATAGCTATGTCAAGAATTTCAGTGGCAACACTCAGATTTTCTCTGAGTTACAGCACAATGGCATGAATTATACAGAACCAATTGATATTGCCAACATTCTGGAAGATAGGTTCCATGCTAACTTTACCCCCCTCTCACCCCCTAAAGTTCCCATCTCTATATCAGAAGAACGCAAAGTTCCTGTAATCACAGCTGCACAGGTAAAAACATCACTCTCCAAAGCCAAGAACACAGCATCCATGGGATCTGACAATATCCCAGGCTGCCTTCTACATGAACTACAGAATGAACTGACACCCCACCTAAGTACCATGTTCAGTCATAGCCTCACCTCAGGCTTTGTACCCATTGAATGGCACACTGCGATGGTTATCCCACTCCATAAAGGGAGAACCATGACAGACCACAGGAACTACCGCCCCATTAACCTGATGAGCCTGGTCTGCAAGGCCATGGGACGTATCATCATGGAACTCATAAACAGATTGGAGATCTCCAAAATCCGAACCCCACCCAGTTCGGGTTTGTAAAAGGCAGATCATGTCTTCTAAACTGGATAGACTTCATAGAAGCACCAAAGCCATAGATGAGGGTAAGTTGGTTCACACAGCCTATCTAGACCTCACCAAGGCGTTCAACACTATCCCCCATTCTGGAATTTTAGATAAACTCACTAAACTAGGTATAAATTCCTATGTTACAAGATGGGTTGCCAACTAGCTTACTGACAGAACCCACACTGTGAAAGTAGCAGACTCCAAATCAGACTTCAGACCAGTGACAAGTGGAGTACCACAGGGTTTAATCCTGGGTCCTCTCCTGTTTAGTATCTACTTCTCTGAAGTACAGGCTAACACAGGTCTTTGGCTAACTAAGTTCACAGATGACTGCAAACTAGGAGCCATAATCAAAACTCCTAACTATGTGCACATCCTACAAAAGGGCTTCACTGAGACAGATGCCTGGTGTCAAAGCCATGGCCTCAAGCTGAATGCCAAAAAGTGCATTGTCATTCCCTTTGCTAAAAAGTCTGTACCCATGAACTACCACATAGGCGGTAGTCTACTTAACACCGAAAATGTGATGAGACCTTAGGACACAGATGGACAGTAGTCTCTCCTTTGATAATCACATCACCACAGTGGTCAGGAAATCCTTCTACATGGCACACCTCATCACAAAAGGTTTCTCATTCAGAAAAAAAGAGGTCATTGTTATTCTCTACTCATCACTTATTAGACCCATTATAGAGTACAACGCTCCTTTTGATATGTACCTCACAAGACATCTACAACAACTAGAAAGGCTGCAGAAATACCTCACAAAGAGGATTACTGGCCTCAAACAGATGCCCTATGCAGACCGTCTCAAAAAACTCCAGCTTTTCTCCGCCACATATTGCCTACTCAGAGGTGATCTCTGCCTAACATACAAAGCTATGTCAAACCCAGAGCTGTTGGACATGCTCCACTTAAAGAAATCCCAATCCCTCTGACCTACACACTCTAGGGACATAAACCTTGTCACCACAATAAACAGAACATGCTGGAGGGTAGATTCCTGTCCCAGAGACTTCCCATACTCTGGAACAGACTACCTATGTATGTCAAACAGAGCTCCTCATTAGCACTCTTCAAGAATAATGTTGATGATTGGATGGGAAATAGGAAATTCACCCTGGGGATCCCTTCTGTGGCTCTGCTTGACAGGGGCACAGGAAAATAATTTTCTTTGGTGGCAAAAGCCAGGGTACCTTTTTGGCTAGGCTTATATAGGCCCTAGGGCCAATAGCCTCGTACCTGCCTATGAACCTAAATACAGTATTACTTCTTTGATAAACAGTCAGATTAAATCCTAGTTATCTTTAAATTTGACACTCATTAGGATGGCAAACATCTCGTATAGAACACGCATAACCTCAAACCAATATGTCTTACCAACCGCACAGGTATTCTGAAATCGTCATTTGCAGTGAAGAATTGTTTATTTATAATATCCAGTAAAACTTTAGAAAGTGTCAGACTTTTAGCCCAAATAAACCTTTAATCTCCATCTATGCCAACCAAAAAACAAATACATATATAAATAAAAAAAATAAAATAAAATAAGGGAGAGGCAAGAAATAACGAGAATTTGCTAGTCCTGCATTTGTCAGTTTCATACATGTTTTCAATGGACTTTGTAAACCACCATGTGCGTAGTCCTTTCATCTTTTGATTTCAGTTCACCTCTCCTTTATCGTTCATGTGTCAAATCTTGGTCACCAGGAGGAAAATTTCTCTACTTGCCACTGTATGTGTGTTTTTTATTTTTTCTTCTCTTTCGATCCTTCTCTTTATATTATTGATTTTATTTTTGACACATCCAGTTTCTGTCTGATCTTTGTACACTTCTGGTTTGATTTCCATTTTTTCTGTCTTTTTTAAAATGCTTCTGATAAGCTAAGCAAATGTGTCATCATTGACTTTTTTTTTTACTACTGTATGTTTGGATGTGACGAGTTCAGAAGATATATATGCAGTCGCAAAATTGCAGATCTATACTTGCAGTCAATTTCAAGGTCTAGATACACCACCAGTTTTACCATTCGATAAGCTTGATGCATTTTTTTATTTTCATACCCAATTTATTCAGTGCTTTTTGGGCCTGTCAGTGACCTGAAACTGTAATTTAGAATAGGAAGAACAAATTGTTTTATAGCTTGGACATTATTCCTAGATATTGAGCGTCGAGCGCAGTATTCAGTATTATTTTCAGTCTTTCAGAGTATTCCTTACTGGCATTCTTCTCATTTGTTCATGATTTATTGCCAACACTTCATCTATTTACAAGTATTTATACACTCACTCCTGCTCAAGTTCTTTCACATCATAAACCCTCGTATTTTATGACTTTGGTTCCTCTGAATTCAACACACTATAATCACCAACTATAGTCATTTAAGTGATCAGTGCTACATTTGCCTTTTTTTCTAGATTTTTGTATCTGATTTTCTTGCAAAATCTCCCTTACCAAAAAAGTTGGTATTTTCAATATGATTTTAATATATAGTTAACTGTGGTGGTGGTGCTGCGGTAGCGTTGTCACCTCACAGTAAGACGTCCTGTTCGATTCTCAGCTAGAGTGTCTTCTGTGTGGAGATATGCGTGAATGGGCATACCTTCGTTGAAGGTTGTGCATCAGGGCCAAAAACTCGGACGCAAAAATCTACTGCCAATCATTAGCAGACCGGAATTCCGCTGTGGCAACCCCTAACTGGGAAAAGCCGAAAGACACAACAATTTTAATATATAGTTATTTACTGTCTGCAATAATACTGTCTGCAAATAAATGTGTGTAGATGTAACGCAACACTAATTTTAAAATATTGGCAAGCAAAAGAAAGGGAGAATAAATTAGCCCATATATCTTAAAAATTACATTACATTTCCTGTGTTAAATGGGATTTTAGCCCCCTTTTTCTAAAGGTTGAGAGATTATTAAGTGCTTTTGCTTTGCTTGGCATTTTATTCAATGAAGTTGTAGAGATTTTTCAGAAGGCTCTTTCTTTACAAGTCGATGTACATTTGGGTCTTACCATAGGTGTAGAATTTTGACCTCTTAGTTTGTTGTCTGTAATGTGTATTATAAGCATATTCTTTTAAAGCTGACAATATTTTTCATTCATCAATTTGAAAGTGAGTGTATTTAGCAGAAATTTAACTTTGGCAGTGATTGGAAACCACTTTACCTTATTTAAAATTGAACAGTGATGCTCAGTAACCTTGGATAGGTCAATGAAAACTGTCTGAACCCAATAACTTTGTTTCTAGAAGTTAGTAAATTAGCATTATGTGCAGACAGAAGAGATGAAAGAGGCAATGCATAGTCTAGTCTGGGTTGTAGAAATTAAATAGCAATTGCTTTTTATTGTTTCAGTAATTGTGCAAGTTTTCATTGTTATAGGATACCTTTAGTTGGTTTAAGACTTTAGGTAATTGGAGCTCAATATGAAGATTGAAAGAAAGGTTTTAGTCCAAAACTATGCCAAGATATTTTTGGTGTGTGATATAGAGTAAGTGATTACCAGCTAGGCCATTAATGGATAGTGACAGAAGACATATCAGTTTTCTCACCTCCAACAAATTTTATGACATTTGTGTGCTATTAGCAAACTTGCTTTTGACAAACCAATTCCATATAGTGACAAAGTATTTTTGTGGGTTATTATTTGATGTTCTGTTTTATTTGTTATAGTGATAACTGTTATCATCTGTGTACAAGGTACAAGAACGTTGTATGAAATGCCAAAGGATAGTCAAACCAAACTCTGCTCACCACTCAAATCCAACACACCAAGGACCAGAATCCAAAAATACAATTTATTCCAGGTTAAGAGCTTTCTTCCCCCAAGAGGGACTTCATCATCTGATGAAGTCCCTCTTAGGGGAAGAAAGCGCTTAACCTGGAATAACTTGTGGTTTTTGTATCCTGGTACTTGGTGTGGTGGATTGGAGTGGAGAACTTTGTATGAGATTCCAAGGAAATCTGTTTATAATTAGTGAAAAAACCCACTGGGTCTTGTACTGGCCATTGTAGAACTTAGTAGTGTGTTGATGACATTAATACATTAGCTGCAAATATCATAAAAGCTCTTTTTAGCAGATAGTTACAAAACTGTGAAACAACTTCAGAGAATCCACATCCTTCTCCTCATCATCACTATCCCCCTTTTTTCCTTCTTCTTAATGGATTCAGATTTTGCATAAGCTGTTGCCTCTTCTTTTTATCCAGTGCCACTCTCCTGTCTTCTTTTAGCAGTCATGACATTAACAGGTATTCTAGTATCTTGTCCATCTGTCTCTTGATTGGATTTTCTAATTTCTTTGTATCCGCAGTTAGCAAGTTTTGCAGTGTGTAGGGAGTATTCTGCTGTCTCAGAGACAAGACTATGGTCTAAAACTATGGCACTTTTGTCCCTGTACTTGTTAATATTTATAAGTATTTGATTAGTAATGTAGAGTATGGCAGTGGTTTAGATATATTTAGGTCCAAATCCATACTGTTTACTAGATAGTATGTCATATTTTTGTATATAGTCCAATATATTATACCTTTTTTTCTAAGATGTTTTCCATTGGGTGTTTCAATAAGGCTGTAATCTGTAGGCTCTAAAGGTGTTGGGGCACTTAGTAGGGGAATGACAGTGGCATATTTGAAGCATAGAAGGGTTATTTTCATGGGTTTATGACTTGTAAATTATGTGAATTTCCATTTTCAGGTTTCTGACCAGTCGTTGCTCACTTGAAGTCATCATCCCACTTTTTTCACATTTCTACACAGGGATGGGGTTTCATGTTAAGTATTGCCATTTCTCTGTTCAACGCCACTTTCCTACCTTCTACAGCACTCATGCCTGACTGTTTCAGGTCTTCTCTTCCACAATCCATCCACCTCTTTGCTGGATGCCCTTGTTTCTTCTTGCCTTCTGCCTGTCTGTCCTAAATCATCTTCACCAGAATTTCTTCTGTTTTTCTGCAAATGTACTTGTAGCAAAGTAATCTGTTCTTTTTGACTTTTTCTGCAATTGGAGCTATTTTGGCAAACTAAATGCTATGCCATCATAACTGTTTGTTTCCTCAAAAGATATTTGAACAATGCAGATCACCTTTGTTTTCTTACCTGAGTTTCTCAGGCATTGGTTTCTGTGTCGGTTATAGCACAGACAACTGAATATGCCTTGCTTTTTAATGATCTGTCTTCTTAACTGTAAAGATATAGTAAGTTCATTCTATCATGGTAACCAAAAAATACATGATTTCAAAATGCTGCTGCATTTTCTGTTCTGAAATACTGAATACTTTCTTACAATAGACAACAGGGACATATTTCATAACCTTCTGTACAATTATTTGTCTGACAAGATGCAAAAATGTTATCTAATGCCATGATGTGAAAGGAGGAATATAAAGACAGCATGATTGTGATAATTAAGGAGCACTGCTATATTTAATTACTGTATTTGTTACACAAAAAGTTTATGTTATTGACTAAATTAGTGCTTTGCTGCTTAAGTAATCTTAGCAGTCATGCTTATGTTGATTTATCAGTTCAGCACTAGTATGGCTTATTGACTGACAGGTGGAGTAATATCAGATGATAAGAAGACAAACTTAGTTGCAATTACATATTTACCAGACATCTACTGTAGAACAGAACATACTGATATGTACAGCTCTGCCCAATGAGATGTGAGGTAAAAATTCTCACTGTATAATAAAGTTGCAATAAAAGAAACACTTCATTGTAATGATGGTGCATTTGTTTCATATATCCTTAATAAAATGACGTGTCAGTACAGTTGCATACATGAAGTGCTATCTTGTTAGTAAGCCAAAATGTGTTATGCTGCTAATAAGCTGAATTCTTTTCAAAGAACAGCTACCCGTCATAATTCCCAGAATATAGTGATTAACAATTTGCATGTAAAAGTAATAGAAATGAAAATTCTGGAAGTATTTGTTGAACTCCATAGACCAATAATAAATTGTGTCTGTATCCTCATAGGCATTTAGTCAACTAAACTTTTAGCCTTCAAAAGAGAACAACTTTAGATAGAGAAGTTGTTTCATTGCATTTCACATTCACTATTCCATAAGAACCATTCTACTTTGTGTGTGTGTGTGTGTGTGTGTGTGTGTGTGTGTGTGTGTGTGTGTGTGTGTGTGTAAGTGTGAGTGTGTGTGTGTGGGGGGGGCAGTGTACCTTTCTCTTCTTAGTTACTGATACACCCAACCTGCCTCACGGGCTTACCTTCTACTGAACTGACCTAAGCATTTAGGAAGACCACCCATTGTAGTTGAACATAATAACCCATTTGCTGTCTGTTTACCACTCTTCAAATCTAATTCATGTTTTATTGGTCCTTGACAGAATTGTGATATGTTATATAGATACTGGTTTCTAAATATATCTCCAAGGGTCTTATGGTATTTGGGCGTCATTAAAGGGCTATTATATTATCCCAAGTGCATCAGTTGCTCTTAAATATCATGAGTGTTATCTTGTAGAAGAAAGTCTTAAGTTATAAAAGTATTATTGTCTCCTTTTTCCATATTGTAATGTGGATAGTGAAATGAAATTAACTTAAACATTCCTGTGCAAAAAAGCTCAAGTGTCAGTATTTGAAAACACATCTCCTATTCCATCAGAATTATTTCACAAGTATTAAATCGAAATAGGTATTGCTGATTATTTTCCAGTGCTTTGATTTTATCACTTGCATAATAGTGATAAATATAGATTAATAAGTTCACTAAAATCCAGCAACCATAATTTACTTTGGGAGCAGTTTATTTATTTTGCAATGTTTTGCACTTGTGATGCTCTACTACTTACAAGTACCACACACCTTGCCCTCTTATAACAAACACATCAACCAACTTGGCTCCAATAAGACTTCTGGAGTTGAATCAGGAGCTTGGTTGATTCAAAGTGTTTTTACTTACTGAGGTTTTGCAACTTCATCTTTGCTGGACTTTACTTTATATTTCTTTAGTTTTCAAAGAGTATATGTGCTAACTCAATTACATCTCTGAAGGAATCAACAGTACAAAATATTGATAGATCCAGCTTATTATAGTTATGAAGCCTTTCTCAATATTGGTTGCACCTGTAAAAAATGTTATTTATCTTCAGATGAGATAGACATTACAGGCTTCAACAGAAAGGAAACAGATACACAAAATACTATCCATTTTGTCCCTATTAGATGTAATTCCCTTCTAACATGCTCATTACACTGTATGAATACTTGGTCATGTAACAACAGCTTTTCTTTCAGACTGTGTATGTGTGGGAGAAAGTGAGAAGAGGAGGAAATGTATTTTTTCAGACATATCATAACACTTCTTCAACAAATAATGTAAACATCTCTCCCCCACTGTTAAGGCTAGTCTCACAGATCACATCAATTATGCTTTAAGCACCCTGATTGTTTCTGACTTCATCACAGCAGATGAAAATTCATTTTCTTGTGTGATGTTCATTGTAAAAACATGCTCAATATGCTTATACATAGATTCTCAATTATTTTGCAAATACATTAGTTTTTATTTAGCAAGAATCCCACCCAACACATGCAGCATGAAGTTAATAATTTCTGAGGTCTCAGTACATAAAGCCAACAGCAATGGAATCATCTGAATGAGCACTTCAGCCAATTATTACTCTCTTAATATTTAGCAGCTGCCTTACTTCTCTCTGGGTACCATTACTTCTGCTTTTCTTTATGCTAGAGACATTGATGCAGGTAACCAAGTAATATGTGGGAAACCAAGGCATAATGATGGTATAAATTTAGCATATATTGGGTCAGTTTGAGGCAAGGTATGGTCAGGAACGTGCTATGGACAGGGTGTGGTTTCAGATTTGTATATTATGCCTAAAGTGTATTGTCATGTCACAAGTCAAATCTCGTTCCATTTAAAAAGAAGAAAACAACAAACTGGGAGAAAATCATGTAAATAATGAAATTGTAGTAAATAACCTATTTGCACCTACCAATGCTTTATTGCAGCAAGAAATAAAATAGAGAAGGAGACAGCTAAAGTAAACATGTAAAATATACTAGAGTCTATTATATGCCCTGTAGCTATGATTCAGGCCATATTACAAGATGTAAAGTATATGAAAATAGTCTGTGAAAAATGCAAGTGCCACGTACAAATATCAGCCCTAAGTTGTAGGAGGAGTGGCAAGATAAAATACACTAAAAAGAGACCCCGCCCCTCTATACCGTGAGCATGGAAGGTTTACTACACCCAATCATGACCTTGGACCAAAGTATGTGATGTGAAGAACAATGCCACAGTCACCACAACAGCCTCCAAATAACAGGTTTACCCAAAGGAAGGTAAAGTCCTTACTCAATCTTTCTTGATGGGAGTTTCAACTTTTCTCAGCAAATCAAAGCTGGTGCAAGTTAAAAAGGCACACCATTTGAAGGACCATATAAAAATCAGCTTCCCTAATCACTTTATTACTAAGCTCATCAACTATAAAGACAGCGGCTTAGTCCTTCACTTATCTAGAGAATTTAGTTCCCACCACAAGATGGCTAGAGGACAAGTCAGCATAGCACCTTTCAACAGTACCTCATTCTTCAGTAAAAGGGAAGCCCTAATACCACATGTCTGTGAATATAAATATCCCGGATTCAGGATCAGTCTATAATTGCCAGTAGTTTTGCAGATGTCCAAGGGCTACCCATTATATACCTTTGACTGCCTTTTATGAAAGATGAAGAATTAACTCAACTCTCCATGTAGACAAGGAAGAACACTGTCAAACGTTACACTCAATCCCCTACTGTCCCCAATCAAAACCCATCAGAGGTCAAATGAAAATAGATCCTCTGACCTAAACACAGTTGTTATTTAATGGATAGGAACACATTTATAGCTGTCACAGCTGTTTGTACCCAGGGAAGATGTTCTAGAGTGGTGCAGAAAAAACCCAAAGCCCATGTGACTTTAGAAAACAGATTCTTAACCCTGGAGGAGATATGTAAGGTTATGGAGGAGAAAGACTCTGAAATGGACATTGGAACTCCTGATCCATCAAAGAAGACACAGATGACCTTAAAAAGAAGAATGACAGCATTAACCTTATTCAGAATTTGTCCTCAGTGAAAACAAAGTTTGAGACTGTCTTCATTATCAGAACTATGTCTTTACATTTGATATGGAGAGCACTTAGTACTTCATCTGTAGGGCACCAATGTTGCTTTTACCATCATTAGATTAAATGCCCCACTTATAAGCACTTGTCTACTGGGTATAAGTCAGTATTCTGTGTGATTTCATTTTCTGGAGGCATATTACTTACTACTGCCCGAATTTGAAGGAGAAATAACTTAGAGGGCCAACAAATATTCAGCTGCACAATGCACTGAATTTGCTGCCTCTACATTTTTTGCTGAAAGTAATATCCGAATCAGCCGTTAAATATAGCTTCATTAGAGTGTGATTTTAGCAGATTTTATATTGTATCATAATTTGCTTCAGATAAACCCTGTAATATGGTTTTCACGCAATCCCCTAGAGTAATAATGTTCCTTGGTTAAGCCCTCACAGGGGTCACATATTGAGACCAATAAAAATATATATGTGTGTGTGTGTGATATATATATATATATATATATATATCTATATATATATATATATATATATATATATATATACACACACAACATACATACACATATACACATATATATATATATATATATATATATATATATATATATATATATATACACACAACATACATACACATATATACGCACACATATATATATATATATATATATATATATATATACATACACACACACATACACACATGCATGCATACATATATACAAATATTTCAGGCATGGGCAATAATACTCTTATACCCTGCCATTATACCAAAAACAGTTGAGGTCGTTCTTAAAAACATCTAAACTAGCACTTGCTTTATAGTAATTTGGTAGTCTATTCCATAGAACAGCTACTCCCTCAAAGGACTGATTAGTACACTTCTCATTCCTATAAAATCTTCTACATAGGTTGCCCAAAGATTTTCTACTACTATTTGATAATCCCAAACATTCCCAGAGGAATTGGTCTCTAATTGCCCTATATGTCTGAATAAGATTTCATCTTAAACATCTGTATGAGACACTGTACAAGTTCCAATATTATAGTCTTTCATAATAGCATATATGTTCACATCCATGTTTGTCCTGGTGTATTTCCACTGTAATCTTTCCAGTTTACTCATGCTAGTTTTCTTATAAGGATGTATAATATTTCTGTGTTGTTGATCCATGATAATGTTTGTGTCTAATGTAAATAACAATCACTAATTTCATAATTTCTGATTTCCTAGACTTTATATATCTTTTTTCACAACATATAGTTCTATAACTATTATTGACTGACTGGCTGATATGATTAGAAAAACTTAAAGCTAGATCTGCCCATATACCCAGGTCCTTAAATGAATCTACAGTTTCAATCACTGTGTGTTGTATTAAATATTCACCTTTCAGTTTTATGTTTCCCAAATCTCATATGCTTAGTTTTTGATGTATTTATCAGCATACTGTTCTTCTGTACCAAAATGGTCAATTTATTCAAGTACTTTTGCAGACATTCCCTATCTGTAACAATCCAATTGTCCAAGTTGCACGTGAATTGGGTTAGGGAGGAACTCTGCTTCACATGGATGGGGAATTTGTTCCATAGATGTGGTAGTCTGTGGGATACTTACTATCTCACCAGCAGGACTTATTTATATCACAGGCCAGGTTTAAGGCTTTAAAATTGGTAATTCTGGTGCTGTTTGTTTTGTGGATATGCAGGAGGTCCATCAGAGTGGGGTCTGACAATTCACTGTATACCAGGCATAGATCTCCCCTCAAAAGCCTGTAGGAGACAGAATAGAGGGATAATACCTTGAGGTGGTCTGCATAGGACATGTAACTTAAGCCCTGTATAATTTTAGTGAGGAACTTCTGTGGACATTCCGTTGTTGGATATGCCTGGTTAGGTACATACCAAAGGGTGCATTGTACTCAATGACCGGTCTGATGGATGCCGAAAACAGTGGAACAATGACTTCCTTGGATTTGGATACCATGCCTTTGTTTATAAGTTATGCATTATAGAATGATTTCCTCACCACTATAGACACATAATGGTCAAAGGCTAGATTACTATCTATGTGTGTCCCTAAGTCCCTGACTAATGGGTCAGCTCTATGGGTTTGTTATCAATATGATAATTAACCAGGGATGGATGACTTCCCAAAGGATACTATTATGCATTTCGTGGCATATGGTTTTAGTCCATGGCTCTGACACCAGTTATTTGCCTCTGTCAGCCCCTCCTGGAGAACATTTGTGTCAGTGTGAGATTCAATGACAGCTCCTAATTTGCAATCATCTGCAAATTTAGTCAGCCAGAGACCACTAACATTGGCCTTGACATCTGAGAAATAAATGCCAAAAAGGAGCAGTCCAAGGACTAATCCCTGAGGCACTCCACTTGTGACTGGCCTCTTTGTAGAGGTGGACTTCTCATTTCTAACATCCTGGGTCCTGTCTGTGATCCAGTTGGGTATCCACTGGGTGACATGCAAGTTTGTACCTAACCTCTTGAGTTTGTCAACAATGCTGGGTATTGTGTCAAATGCCTTTGCCAGGTCAAGGTAGGCAGTGTGAAAAGTGTTGCCTCATCTATTGTTTGGTGACCTTCTCAAAGAAGTCCACCAGGTTGAGTAGGCATGATCTGCTCTTGACAAAACCAAACTGGGTTGGGTCCAGAGTCTGGAGGTTTACTAAATCTCTTTTAATCAGCTCCATAATAATTCTTTCCATGTCTTTACATATAAGACTAGTGAGACGTATGTGTCTGTACTTTCCAGGGTCTGTTGATGGCCCACCTTTGCGCAGAGGGATGACTGTTGTTTTTCTCCATTCATGAGGCATGAAAACTGGAGGCTATAGTTTAATAGCAGTTCCAGAGGCACTGATACATCATGTTTCATGCTATTTAGAAGGCATCCTGGGATATTGTCTGGGCCCATTGATGCAGTGTTCTTGGTCTTAGAGAGAGCATTAAGGACCTGCACCCTAGTGATAGTAGGGGGGCGTCTATATTACATCAAAATCTCAGGTCAGCGAACACCTGTTCACCGATTGATATACATCAAAATGTCATTTCCACAAATGGCTACAACAGCGAATTGTTTATCTGAGCCAATTTAGTTGTTGCAGTACAGAAGTTGCCTATCTACATCACTTCATGTAGAATTCATTTTCTCTTGCTCTCTCCTTTGGGGAACAAAACACACATTTTTGGAGAAGTTGAATGACGCAAGAAAGAACACTGTAGTATAAAGATGGATTTCTTAAAGACAATTCCTTTATGGAAAAAAGAATATATATTTCTTTATACATCAAGGTTTGCAGTTTGGCGTCCTTTTGTCTGAATTGAATTCAGTACAGGAAATAGTTTTTATAGAAAAATGTTAAAGACTACAAGTCTGATATATCTTAAAGAACAAAGGATTAAGTTGTTAATAAAGATTAATTCTCAAGTGGGAGTCAGAAGTGTCTTGGATGCATATGAAAAATGATTAACTTCATATAGTATTTTACTTGAAGGTGTGACACTACAGCTTGAAAAAAAAATGCAAGCAGATAGAGCTGACATAGTCCCTTAAATGAAATAAGAATCTAAGGTATCCTGAAGAAGTTTAATCTAGCCTTTCATTTTACAATACTGAGAAAATATGGTTGGTTTAGAGGCAGGAATAGGATATTTTACTTGTCAACCATTTTTGCTTTATTTAATACTCTGATCATTTCAATGGAAAAGCATATTAGGAATTAACCTGAAATTGCCTGTGTGCTGCCATTTTGAGAGTCTTAATATGTGGATATGTTGCTCTGCTTTCTTGTTTTGATTATTGCTTGTAGGAAAGGCAGGGATACTGTATCAGTGAATTATATTATCTTATTATCTTCTTACTTTTAGTATCAGCCTTTGCATTAGAGGATATGATCACCAGATGTCTAGAGTAGTGCTTAGTCAAAACACTATGTTTTGAAGAGGACTAGACCAGAACACCAGAATGTAGTAATTTAGATGAGATATACATCAAAGTATATGTCACCACAAACGCAGGCCAAGTGAATAAAAACCAATTTATCTGACAAAAACGTAAGAATCTCTTCTCAAATAAATTGTTTTTTATTCACTTAGCCTGTGTTTATGGTGAAAAGCGTTTGTGCTTATTACAGCATGGTTTCAACTACATATCAAAGTATGTTTACAGTACTCCATTCTGTTTTGGTATTACAAATATGTTCTGGCTAATTTTTTTTTTTTTTTTTTTCATATTATTGCACTGACTTAGAGTGTAAATGGTATCTGATTTAGGTTTATCTATAAGTGTGTTTATGCACATCTCTACAAAGTGAGTTCTTCCTGACCCTTAGATATAGTGTCACTATAATACTGCCTGTGAGACTCTGTAGAGCCATTGCTAGGACAGCAGATCTGCTTTCTATCAGAGATAGAAGCATTACTGACATTTATGTAAAGTTAACATTCTTCTTCATCTCGAATGGTAACATTGTCTTTGAACTATGAAATTCTGTAGGTGCTTTTTTCATCCATGATCGGAAGAGTCTGTGGGAACTTTCTCTTCTAGGATTTTTGTATTCTAGGTATAATCAAAATGCAACTTTATTTTCCTTTTGTGAAGCCTTGAGTTCATAATGACAAAAATGGCAAAAAATGTATAATAGAGTCTTTAGCATAGGTCCTTGCTTTGAATTATTCCATTAAGTGAGACATGCATGAAGTTATTCACTAATGCTTCCATTCTGTAATAAGAAAGTGCCTTAATTTCATACTTTGTGTTCAAAACTTCAGTCAGAAATCTTTTAGACTGAGAAGACTAGTGGTCTGCTAATTGGAAGATGAGGGGTATTTCAAACTATGAAAACACTCCAGAGATTGAGCAATAAGCCAACCATTGTAATTTGCAAGGATTCCTCTTGTATAAAGTAAATGTTATGATAAGAAAATATGTGCACTCCAAAAAGTATCAGATCAGCAAACAGCATTACAGCGTTTGGTGACAGCAGCTTACACGAGAAATGCCAAAAGGTAAACTCCAGACTACTGATGAGAACCTGCCTCTCCATGCATGGAACTTGAGAAACTAATTTTTGTGTATGAATGTGAAGCTACATATCCTTCATATTTAACAAAACGTTATGCTGCATTAGTAGATTTGACAAAGTTTGTAAAGTCAACATTCTGAACCTTTTTTTCTGTTAAATCTGTGGAAAACTGACATGAAAATCTACAATTCTTTATTTGCCACTTAGAAAAGCCTTACATAAACTAAATATCCTTCTTTGAACAATTGAATAGATGTATTAGACTGAATGTGTATCAGCTGTTGGATGATTGCCACTGTCAGGAAATGCGGTCTGCCCTGGAGTGTGGAACATGATATTAAAATGGAAAGAAATTGAGAACTGTGGTTTATTTTCCTTAGATATAACTCTGAATTAATAACATGTAATTGGGTTGAAAATGTGTCAAACCCCAAATCCACATATGCCACTTCTTCCGAAATATCAAACTCCTATCTTACTCCTATCTTTCCATGAGTGGTACTTGGTAAAAAGGAACCAGAAGATGACAATGTACCTGTAACTGATTCATATTCCACAAATGTTGACTGCTTCAGAAATATCAAAGTCCTATCTTTCCATGAGTGGTACTTGGTAAAAAGGAACCAGAAGATGATAATGTACCTGTAACTGATTCATATTCCACAAACGTTGACTGCTTCATAAATATCAAAGTCCTATCTTTCCATGAGTGGTACTTGGTGAAAAGGAACCAGAAGATGATAATGTACCTGTAACTGATTCATATTCCACAAACGTTGACTGCTTCAGAAATATCAAACTCCTATCTTTCCATGAGTGGTACTTGGTAAAAAGGAACCAAAAGATGATAATGTACCTGTAACTGATTCATATTCCACAAACGTTGACTGCTTCAGAAATATAAAACTCCGATCTTTCCATGAGTGGTACTTGGTAAAAAGGAACCAGAAGATGATAATGTACCTGTAACTGATTCATATTCCACAAATGTTGACTGCTTCAGAAATATCAAAATCCTTTCTTTCCATGAGTGGTACTTGATAAAAAGGAACCAGAAGATGATAATGTACCTGTAACTGATTCATATTTCACAAAAGTTGACTGCTTCAGAAATATCAAACTCCTATCTTTCCATGAGTGGTACTTGGTAAAAAGGAACCAGAAGATGATAATGTACCTGTAACTGATTCATATTCCACAAATGTTGACTGCTTCACAAATATCAAACTCCTATCTTTCCATGAGTGGTACTTGGTAAAAAGGAACCAGAAGATGATAATGTACCTGTAACTGATTCATATTCCACAAACGTTGACTGCTTCAGAAATAACAAACTCCTACATTTCCATGACTGGTACTTGGTAAAAAAGAACCAGAAGATGATAATGTACCTGTAAGTGATTCATATTCCACAAACATTGACTGCTTCAGAAATATCAAAGTCCTATCTTTCCATGAGTGGCACTTGGTAAAAAGGAACCAGAAGATGATAATGTACCTGTAAGTGATTCATATTCCACAAACGTTGACTGCTTCAGAAATAACAAACTCCTATCTTTCTAGGAGTGGCACTTGGTAAAAAGGAACCAGAAGATGATAATGTACCTGTAACTGATTCATATTCCACAAACGTTGACTGCTTCAGAAATAACAAACTCCTATATTTCCATGAGTGGTACTTCGTAAAAAGGAACCAGAAGATGACAATGTACCTGTAACTGATTCATATTCCACAAATGTTGACTGCTTCAGAAATATCAAACTCCTATCTTTCCATGAGTGGTACTTGGTAAAAAGGAACTAGAAGATGATAATGTACCTGCAACTTATTCATATTCCACAAACGTTGACTGCTTCAGAAATATCAAACTCCTATCTTTCCATTAGTAGTACTTGGTAAAAAGGAACCAGAAGAGGATAATGTACCTGTAACTGATTTATATTCCACAAACGTTGACTGCTTCAGAAATATCAAACTCCTATCTTTCCATGAGTGGTACTTGGTAAAAAGGAACCAGAAAATGATAATGTACCTGTAACTGATTCATATTCCACAAACGTTGACTGCTTCAGAAATATCAAACTCCTATCTTTCCATGAGTGGTACTTGATAAAAAGGAACCAGAAGATGATAATGTACCTGTAACTGATTCATATTCCACAAACGTTGACTGCTTCAGAAATATGAAACTCTGATCTTTCCATGAGTGGTACTTGGTAAAAAGGAACCAGAAGATGATAATGTACTTGTAACTGATTCATATTTCACAAATGTTGACTACTTCAGAAATAACAAACTCCTATCATTCCATGAGTGGTACTTGGTAAAAAGGAACCAGAAGATGATAATGTACCTGTAAATGATTCATATTCCACAAACGTTGACTGCTTCAGAAATATCAAAGTCCTATCTTTCCATGAGCGGTACTTGGTAAAATGGAACCAGAAGATGACAATGTACCTGTAACTGATTCATATTCCACAAACGTTGACTGCTTCAGAAATGTCAAAGTCCTATATTTCCATGAGTGGTACTTGGTAAAAAGGAACCAGAAGATGACAATGTACCTGTAACTGATTCATATTCCACAAATGTTGACTGCTTCAGAAATATAAAACTCCTATCTTTCCATGAGTGGTACTTGGTAAAAAGGAACCAGAAGATGATAATGCACCTATAACTGATTCATATTCCACAAGCATTGACTGCTTCAGAAATATCAAACTCCTATATTTCTATGAGGGGTACTTGGTAAAATGGAACCAGAAGATGATAATGTACCTGTAACTGATTCATATTCCACAAACGTTGACCGCTTCAGAAATATCAAAGTCTTATCTTTCCATGAGTGGTACTTGGTAAAAAGGAACCAGAAGATGACAATGTACCTGCAACTGATTCATATTCCACAAACGTTGACTGCTTCAGAAATATCAAACTCTGATCTTTCCATGAGTGGTACTTGGTAAAAAGGAACCAGAAGATTATAATGTACCTGTAACTGATTCATATTCCACAAATGTTGACTGCTTCAGAAATACCAAAGTCCTATCTTTCCATGAGTGGTACTTGGTAAAAAGGAACCAGAAATTTATAATGTACCTGTAACTGATTCATATTCCACAAACGTTGACTGCTTCAGAAATATCAAACCCCTATCTTTCCATGAGTGGTACTTGATAAAAAGGAACCAGAAGATGATAATGTACCTGTAACTGATTCATATTCCACAAACGTTGACTGCTTCAGAAATAACAAACTCCTATCTTTCCATGAGTGGCACTTGGTAAAAAGGAACCAGAAGATGATAATGTACCTGTAACTGATTCATATTCCACAAACGTTGACTGCTTCAGAAATATCAAAGTCCTATCTTTCCATGAGTGGTACTTGGTAAAATGGAACCAGAAGATGACAATGTACCTGTAACTGATTCATATTCCACAAACGTTGACTGCTTCAGAAATATCAAACTCCGATCTTTCCATGAGTGGTACTTGGTAAAAAGGAACCAGAAGATGACAATGTACCTGTAACTGATTCATATTCCACAAACATTGACCGCTTCAGAAATATCAAAGTCCTATCTTTCCATGAGTGGTACTTGGTAAAAAGGAACCAGAAGATGATAATGTACCTGTAACTGATTCATATTCCACAAACGTTGACTGCTTCAGAAATATCAAACTCCTATCTTTCCATGAGTGGTACTTGGTAAAAAGGAACCAGAAGATGACAATGTACCTGTAACTGATTCATATTCCACAAACGTTGACTGCTTCAGAAATATCAAACTCCTATCTTTCCATGAGTGGTACTTGGTAAAGTGGAACCAGAAGATGATAATGTACCTGTAACTGATTCATATTCCACAAACATTGACTGCTTCAGAAATATCAAACTCCTATCTGTCCATGAGTGGTACTTGGTAAAAAGGAACCAGAAGATGACAATGTACCTGTAACTGATTCATATTCCACAAACATTGACTGCTTCAGAAATATCAAACTCCGATCTTTCCATGAGTGATACTTGGTAAAAAGGAACCAGAAGATGATAATGTACCTGTAACTGATTTATATTCCACAAACGTTGACTGCTTCAGAAATATCAAACTCCTATCTTTCCATGAGTGGTACTTGGTAAAAAGGAACCAGAAGATGACAATGTACCTGTAACTGATTCATATTCCACAAACGTTGACTGCTTCAGAAATATCAAAGTCCTATCTTTCCATGAGTGGTACTTGGTAAAAAGGAACCATAAGATGACAATTTACCTGTAACTGATTCATATTCCACAAAAGTTGACTGCTTCAGAAATATCAAACTCCTATTATTCCATGAGTGGTACTTGGTAAAAAGGAACCAGAAGATGACAATGTACCTGTAACTGATTCATATTCCACAAACGTTGACTGCTTCATAAATATCAAACTCCTATCTTTCCATGAGTGGTATTTGGTAAAAAGGAACCAGAAGATGACAATGTACCTATAACTGATTCATATTCCACAAACGTTGACTGCTTCAGAAATATCAAAGTCCTATCTTTCCATGAGTGGTACTTGGTAAAAAGGAACCATAAGATGACAATGTACCTGTAACTGATTCATATTCCACAAAAGTTGACTGCTTCAGAAATATCAAACTCCTATCTGTCCATGAGTGGTACTTGGTAAAAAGGAACCAGAAGTTGACAATGTACCTGTAACTGATTCATATTCCACAAACATTGACTGCTTCAGAAATATCAAGCTCTGATCTTTCCATGAGTGGTACTTGGTAAAAAGGAACCAGAAGATGATAATGTACCTGTAACTGATTCATATTCCTCAAACGTTGACTGCTTCAGAAATATCAAACTCCTATCTTTCCATGAGTGGTACTTGGTAAAAATGAACCAGAAGATGACAATGTACCTGTAACTGTTTCATATTCCACAAACGTTGACTGCTTCAGAAATATCAAACTCCTATCTTTCCATGAGTGGTACTTGGTAAAAAGGAACCAGAAGATAATAATGTACCTGTAACTGATTGCTATTTCCACAAATGTTGCTGCTGATTTTCTTGCTGCATGCATCTACTATTCCACAATTGATGATAAGAATGATTACTATTATTATTGTTTTTATTATCATCATCATCATACAGAGTTAGCTCTTTTTTTTAATTTTTGTAAGTCAGGAATAGACATTATATTATAAAATAGAGGATTATCCAGGAACAGACATACCTGCATAAAATGCTACAGAATCAGCTGTTTAAAACTCAGTATCAGCTGCAATTTATCTTGTTTTTGCACTAGATATGTATTTATTATGGGGCATCTCTCTAATTCCATCAGCAGTTTTTCTGTTTATTTAATAATTTTTTTATGTTGCTGCACATGTTAAATGGGTCTATATCATATGAGCCAATCGCACAAATTGCGAACGCTCATAATATTGAACGTTCCGGACCTTGAACGTCCTATTCTGGGGGAATGTGCCCACCACACTCCCGCTAAATATATATTTCAACTCCATGATCGCACTACAGTGAGGAAAGGGTAAGTGTCCCATTCTTCACTGTACCACAATCACAGAAAAAGCACTTCAAGGTCCGATATGTTCGATATTATGAGATTTTGCAATTTCTGTGATTTGCTCGTATGATATAGACCCTGTTGAATCTTGTACTTAACACTAATCCTTAGGGTAACAGTTGTATAAATGTTTCTCTCAATTGTATGCAAAGTACAACTCTGTATTTCAGAGGGTATGGACTTGGGGTGTAAAAATTGTAGACAATATTAAAATGCTCTAACACAAATAGTTAATAATTAGTAGAAACAGTTTCCATTTGTCAACCTCATAGCACTGCTTGATAACAAGATGCTTCTCCTTGCAGGATTTGAGCATCCCACCTGTGTTTCATTAAAGTAATAATATCTAATGAGTTGTGCATCTTCATCACTGACCTCTGCTGCTTAGTCGACACTATAACATTGGTCAGAAAAATCAGGCATTAAGGGAGATTAAGAGACTTAGGGTGCTTCTGCAGATTTCTTCTTCAATGTAAAGTCATAAATCATGTTGCAGTAGGTTATAGGCTTTTATAAAAACAACATCTTTTTTGGCTATTCACTTCTTTACTTCTAAAGACTGAAAAAAAAGAGTGGACACATGGCAAATGGCAGTTTTCTTTCTTTCCTGAAATATGTGGTATGAAATGGTGCCTCTTGCAAATAAAGATGAAATATTGACAGAAATTATTAGTTTTATAGCCTGCCTTCCTCTGACTTCATTTAGCAGTATTTCAGATTTGTAATAATTGTTGTTGTTTGGATAAGCATGAACAAATCTTATCTAAAATGTAACTAACTTGTAAAATATCATTTTATATATATATATATATATATATGTGTGTGTGTGTGTGTGTGTGTGTATATATATATATATATATATATATATATATATATATATATATATATATATATATATATGGGTCTACTTCAGAATGTCGACTGTTCTGAATGCCGACTTTCATATGGCCGACACCATATGATCGACATTCGGAAAGACCGGCATCCTGAAATAGCACCATTTACATACCTGTAAACACAGTAAAGCTGTGTTATGCAGAGGGGCAAGCCCTGCTGCACCCCCATACCCCCTTCTGCTTAAATATTCTCACTCCGGGATCGCACAACAGTGCAACAAAGGGGAATCTCCCAGTCCAGCACTGTAGTGGGATCTCAGCTATCATTTGTCAGCCTTTCATACGTTCACTCATATGGTTTCGGCCGTACAACCTCATCTACTCATGTGAACTCCGCACCCCTAAAATTCGAGCCTATCCCCACAGACTTTATCAAATCTTTACTTGAAAAACTAAAACCTACTACCCTTGCAACTGACCTACTCCTCAATGAATTCATACAAAAGGCAGCTAAAGTAATAGCTTATCCTTTTTCCATCCTAATCAACTGTACAATTCAAGAATCCTACATCCCCTCCATCTGGAAAATCTCACACATTATTCCATATCATAAAGGGGGGAACGCCACAGAATTTTCAAACTACAGACCTATCGCTATTCTATCTCCCCTAGCCAAAATAATGGAGAAATGTATACAGAAGCAACTATTAGCCCACCTCACCCACAACTCACTCCTAGCATCATCCCAGCATGGTTTCAGACCAGCCCATAGTACTACCACTGCCCTTCTCTCCTTCTCTCACACAATCAACCACAATCATAATCAAAATCTGCTCTCCTCTGCCCTCTTCCTTGATCGATCTAAAGCATTCGAGATGGTAAACCACAGGTTACTCTTAGACTCTCTCAACTCACTCTCAATAGACAAATCAGTATCTAACTGGTTCCACTCATACCTAAATTGTCGACAACAAGCTGTCTTGTGGAAAGATAATCTATCCCCCCTTCTAACTGTCGCCCTTGGCGTACCCCAAGGCTCCATTCTAGGTCCACTTCTTTTCTCTATTTTCATCAATGAACTACCCAAAACCATACCACAGACAACTTCCTTACAGTACGCAGATGATTCCACACTAATCTGCACTGCCTCTACTCCAGCAGAATTACAATCTCTAACCCAGTCTACCTTTAATAAAGTAGAAAACTGGCTTAATACTCGTCTACTCTTCCTGAACCCAAATAAAACCAAACTACTACTGTTCACCCCCACCCAAAAGCAAACACCATCAATATTTACAGTCTCTTCAAACAATGGAACCACAATTTCTCCTGAACCAAATACCAAACTACTAGGTATAATCATTGACAACAATCTTAGTTTTAACACCCACATAGACAAAACCATCAAAACAGTAAATAAAAAAATAAGATCCATGTACAGGATTAAGAAATATCTAACCCCAATCACCAGAACCATCATAGCTCGCACACATCGTCTGTCCTCGCTTCTCTATGCCTCACCCATCCTCACTAATCTATCTAAATCAAACGTCAACAAGATAACCAACTGCTATAACAATATAGCTAGATTTGCCACAGGCTCCACATACAGAACCCACCATTGTAACAATCTTCACAAAGTAGGTTGGGTAGAACTACCCAATTAAATAAACTACAACCATCTCATAGTTACTCATAAAATCCTATACCAACCAAATAGTACTCCAGTTCTAACTAACATTATCATCCCTTATAATAACCTAACATCCCTCCGCTCATCCAGCAGAATGCTAGTTCAAACTATAAAAGCAAACAACACCGCTG
>NC_056749.1:506498545-506603545 GCF_019279795.1 Protopterus annectens
TAAGCTATAGCATTTGCATGGTTTAGTATAAATAAGTAATTGAGTTGTGCAGGTGCAGCTCCATTAACATCAAAAAGTTTTAATGTTGAAAGCATGGCTCATAGATTGCATGTAATTGCACAGATGTTGTAAAGTTTTGGAAATGACTTTTTCTAGTTTTTAACTCATTAGAGGGCCTGTTTGAACATCAGGAGGGGGAGTGGAATTCAAACATTTGAAAAAAGTTACTGACAGAAGTCAGTAAAGCTCTTCCTCCACCGTTAAGAAGTGCCTAGATTACAGAAGGAAAACACCAGCCTTAGCTGTTATAAATATTTAATTAGCAAGTTCAGCATATTAGGCAGATATACAAGGTGGATCAATGAAGAATGTCCTCTGCCTCAGTGAACTGTTGGTTCCATTAATATAACATTCCTGATATCAAATTTACACTATAGCTAGAAGGTAAGTTGAGTAATTTTCTATGAATCTTAGAATTTATTAAGGTATCAAGTGAAGAATGTATATAAAAAAATGACAATATTTACTGTAGCTGTAGAGGAAAACATCCTAAGTGTCATAGGTCTGTTTTTTGTGGACTTACTTCATGCAAATGGATGGAGACACACGGAGTATATTGCTGCATAACACTGAATACCATATCTATTTGTCCTGTGTAGTCATTTGTTATTAGAATCTTGCAGATGCCTAGAGGAGGTAATTGAGCCAGAAGCAATTTATGTTGTTCGAACCCAGAGATGTTAAATCATGATCGACCTTCTTACCTCACATTTAAGTACTGGTAACCATTAAGGCTTAGTAAAAAGTTTTCTGAAGTTCATTCAGTGTTGCTTTCTGGAAACATTTATTCATAACCTCAGAGAGGAGTAGTTACTAGATCAGCCAAGAAAATATATTACTGTAAAATATAAAGTGCTTAGATTAATGCCAGGCAATAGGACCGTTATCAGCACAGCCAAAAAAAAAAAAAATCCATAACATTACATCATAATCCAGTAGAGTTTATCCCCTCCTTTATTATGAAGGGCTACTAAGGAAAACACAAGTGAGAATTTATGACTGCACATCCAGTCACCAAAATTAATTTTCAGAATGGCCAAATGTAATTACTGCTTTGTTTCTTTTCCTGGATGGGATACTTTCACAGGTGTGGTATGCATTAGGTTAGGCACCTATGCTGCCAGTGAGTCTTGTTTATTTGTTCATGTAGGTTGTGATGCTTTGTATGAGTGTTTGAGGGTAAATGGGTTCTTTAGAGGTGCAGAAAGTAGAACAGGATATTTTGTTGCTCAAAAAGCAAGATAATGTTTGCCATGAATGAGACAGTAAGAAACTGAGTAAAAAAGTGGGCTGCCAGTCTTTCTGGGATAGTAAGAGGCTTGGAACCCATTATATTTTAGCTAAGAATCTCTAAAGTTTTTCAAACTGAACTGTATGCTTAGAAAGGTATGCATTGAAAGTAATATTACATTTAATGATGGTCCTTATGAGGGATGAGCATTGGACACCTATGACATGTTTTTGAACTGTTGTGAAGACATAATGCTCAAATGAGTTTGGACTGAGGGTCTATAATTGCCTAATGAGTCTGTAATTTGCCTAAATAATTGGTATGAATACCCCTTTTAATGGAGGTATGCAACCTTTCAAATAGTGAGATTTAAAAAAGATTAAGGAGAGTTTTAGCAAGCCTATATTTAACACTAATTAAGCAGGCAACCCATTACATTATCAGGATCCAAGGTAGTGGTATTTTTATCTTCTGACAGTATTGGGATAACTTGGTTTGTAGTAATTTGAGGATGACAGTTCTGAGGAATAAGGTGAGTAAATGAGTGGATGGGCAAAGTAAATCTAGGGCTAAATTTATTTGATAGGATATTGGCTAATTCCTTCGTATTCAAGAGGGCAGTATTATTGTAGAATAGTTTGGAGCATAGTTGGGTGCTGCAACTTAGCCTTGTGTCATAGTTGAAGAGGAATTTATAGTTACCTTTGGTTGAAATGGTTAAGCTGAGTGTTTACTAAGATTTGCACTTTTTTGTTGTGCATGTATGGATTTAATTATTTATTGATTGCTTCACTGATTGATTGACTCACTGCTTACCTGGAGTGTCTGACTTGGCTATCTACATCTCTTTTTGGTACAGGCCTGGGGATAAACACTTTATAACAAATAGAAAACATTTATACAGTATATCATAGCTGAGCTAGCATGATAATTAGGCAAAATATGTGACAGGCAGAATATTACATAGTTACACTAACATAAAGACATGCATATACAATACACATATCTTACAATGAAGTTATACAAGTATTTTATTACAAATCAGTCAGTAAATATGTCCAAAACAGTTGTTAATATTTGATTATTCAAAAGTAGTAACATCTGTTGCAAGGATGTTAGAAAGAGAAGGGGGAGGCAATTATATAAGAAGTGAACTTGTAAGGTAGTTATGAGGGGAGATTGTAATTTGAGTAGACTAGAAGGGGGGATAGTAAGAAGGTAGAAGTTTTTCAACAGCTAGTATTCTTCTCATACTGGACGAGGTATGATATTGGTATCATGGAGACATAACTGGAGTAAAGAGCATCCATTAAAATGTTTAAGGACTCAGATGTTTTTGTCAGGAATTTACCTTTAGAGTGGAAAGGTCTGCTGAAATTTTATCACTGCAGGAAAGCTTTCATGAAAGGACACTCATCTGGATGTCAATGTATGGAATCAGCAGTTTTTATCTGAAGGAATTTAAGACAGCTTGGAAATTTCATCCAGTTTATTTTTAAAAGTGTAAGGCAGTGATGGAATCTATTAGGCAAATTATAAATTAATTTGAAAATTTTATGACAATTTTTTCTAGTTTATCTAGGATTATGTTGTGTAGTTTAGTGAGGATACAGGCATTGTAGAGGAACATGGATGGGAGATATGAATGAGCAATTGAATTATGACCTAGGCCAGTGAGAAATCACTTCACTTTGTGCAGAACTCTGATCCTTTGGTGCATTTTTCTCTATGACATTACCTATATGAATATTGAATTTGAGCTTATTATAAACTATTAAACCAAGTAACATAATAAGTAATTAGAAACATGGTCAAATGTAATACTGCAAACAAAGGAAAGAATATAACTATTTGCATTTTGAGAACTGGGTTTTAGACTGGTGAAACATCAGTTTATTGATTCATTATTTTTTTTTTGCATTGTTAGATGAGCGATTTCTATCCACTTGTGGCTGACTAGAGTTCCTGAATAATATTCTTTAACTGTCCAAGGAAGAAGCTGAGCAAGTGATTGTAACATTATCTGCATATTGAGTCATTGTGGATGGAGATGTGACAACATAAAGCTTATTTATGCATATATTGAATAGTAGGGGATGAACAGTGGACCCATGGTGGACACCTGTAGAGACCAGGAGGAAGGAAGGAAGGCAGAAAAAGCATTTTGCCACATTACTGCTTTGGTGCAGTTATTTGATTCAGGATAGTAATCTGTGAAACAAGTCAAGTTCTGCTGAGGTCTGAATTAGTTTTGGGTGTAGAGCAATATCATGTAGCTTGGAGAGGTGCCAGACATGGCTGAGACAGGCTCATTTACATGACAGTGTAGGTTTATTTTGTCTAGAAATGATAGTAGAGTAGTAGTGGTGAGGACAAAAACTATGTCGGGTAGGTAACAGGAGAATATTCTTGAACAGATATTGTCGAGTCTGAGTGTGCATGCAATGTTCCATGACTTTTCAGAGTGGAGGAACTATAAATATAGGTTGGTTGTGACATAGTTAAGTGGAATAACCTCCCTTATGCAGTGGTAGGTTATACGAATGCTTCCATTTTGAAGGGACATACAACTCAGTAATGGAGCTACATATGAGGAAGGAGACTTAAAATACTAATCCTTGAGATGTTATTTTGATATATTCTGCTGATAAGTTATCAGCTGCTAGAGTAGCTGACCAGTTTAAGTAGAAGTACGTTGCAGTGATTGCTTTTAGTATGAAGAAGTTGATTTGAGGTGGAATTTCAGACTGATCATATCAGGGTTGAGAACTTGTAGATTTATTTAGGGTGGCTGCTGTGATAATGAAGCGGTAATTAAAGGAATTTGTTACATTAACGCTAGCTTAATTTGGCATAGGACTAGATTGTGGTGTTCTGCCTGAAGTAAGTTATTGATTGTAGATACAACAGTTATGGATTACACTGTATACTGTTCCAAATGCTTACATAGTAATTATTTTTGTCCTTTTTTTTTTTTTTTTTTAAACAAGACCTGTTACTTCATTCCATACAGAATTTAAGCCTGGTAGTTTGGAAGAGTTTTCTCACTCTTCCAGGTTTTCCATGCTTTGCCTTTGTTTCCTGATTTGTTTAGAGCTGTGAGTTCTGCAGGGTACTAATCTAGATTTTATCTTTTTATTTTCCTAAGTGATGAATGCTCATTTAGGAAGTTTAAGAAAATCTGATTAGAGGTAGTAGTGGCTGTATCTAGGAGTGTCATATTTATTGAGTGGCAGTTGACCTGATGCGGAGTATTTATTACAGTGTCAGCTTTGCATTTACTGAGCTTTCTAACTAGGTTATAGTGATGAAAATTTGTTTTTCGTTACTCTCTCTGATTCTTATAAAACATCGTAGGGCTTTTCTTTTTCTGTTATGGGGGAGTTGGGAACTTGTTACATCAGTTAATTATTTTATTTGTGCTGCCAGTCCCTCACCATATAATCCTTTATGAGTTTCACCCCTCTGCGTAGGCAACAGTGAGCCATAAATTTTGGGAAAGTGAAAGTAATTGTAGTTTAAACATAGAGGTGTTAATTACCAAGTCTGCTCATTGCTTAAAAGGAAGCCATTTAGCCCTAATACAAGTGTAACAATAATGTTTAAATCATTGTCAAGTTTTATAAATCTACATACTTTGTTAACAAGAGTCTGGGAAGTGGAGCATTCCTTTCAGTCAAACTGGCAGTAAAGGAAAGCTCATAGACAATGGCATTAAATGCACTTTGGCAATAGCTTCTCTTTCTACAAGAGTAAGCTGGTTAGTTCTTTTTGTCGTAAACAACATTGGGCTTCAAGAAAAAAACAGTAATGTAATATGAACATAACATCTTAACTGACTCCCAAGTCATGTGTCCAGGTACTTTTTCTGATGAACAATTTCTATTGTAAAAGAATCAGAACTTTATCCGAATCATTTTTTTCTACTGCAGATAATTTATGAGCCGTCTTAGTAATTGTGGATTTAGTTTTTTTTTTTAAGATAATGAGATTTCTACATTTGCCCCATCTTATGAATTGTTTTATCTCCTGTTACTCTTCTTTACTTCACAATACTTCACAATCTTTATCAGATTTAATTTTAATTATAATACCTTTGCATGTGCCAGCAGTTTAGCTATTGATATGCAGTTGATGAAAAGAAAAAAAAAATGACAGCTGTCCAAAAGAGAGTATTAACTCACTCACACCTATGGTGTCTTTTTTTGTATATTTCCAGCTAAAACCAGGTGGCAACCAGATCTTTTTTTTTAGATCTGGCTTCATTAACTAAGTGACTTATAAGTTAATAATAGGCCATTTCAGAAAGATCAAGGATTTTATTATCAAAATGTCACTAAGATGGTTAATCTAGGATATCCTGCAGCAGATAAATTAATATCTGTTTACCACTCATTATTCATATTTATGTTCATATTTTCATAACTGAGAGACCTACATGCTATTGAGGTATATGGTATGAAATTCCATGGTGAGAGACCATAAATCACAATGTCCATGTCCATTTATATCACACTGCACTCAACATATTGCTAGTAGTTTTTTTTTACTAATTATGAATATAAGCAATATTTCCATATGTACTTAATATCTCATAAAGCAACTGACTTACAAATGGATACATGGCATCAGCTGAAACCTTAGATGCTGTTGAAGATGAGCAATATTTCCATATGTACTTAATATCTCATAAAGCAACTGACTTACAAATGGATACACGGCATCAGCTGAAACCTTACATGCTGTTGAAGAAAACCATCTTTGATATTTACAATTTAAGCTGTACATATGGAGATAGATTCATTGTTATTTATATTGCTTATTATATAATTAAACATGTTTTCATATTTCTTTAAATATCTAAATAAACATGTACTCAGAAATTAATTTCTTGCTATCATGTGAAAGCTTACGCTTGATTGACCAAAGTGTTCTAACAATACACGTCTAAGTTATACATTTTCAAAGACTTGACAATTTGTTTATGAAAGTTTAGCAAAAAGTATAATTCTGGGTTGGTGTGACTTAATAATACATTGTAGCATTTATGGAAAGACTGTGAATGCACTGACTTTTATCACTGCAAAATAACACTTCTTACCGATAACATTGCTATTTGTTGAGTTTTAATGCCTTTTGACTTTTGCTAATGCACTGACTATTATCACTGCAAAGAACACTTCTTACTGATAACATTGCTATTTGTCGAGTTTTAATGTCTTTTGACTTAAGCTTTTGAAGATAATTTCTCAGAGAATGCTATGCAATGCAAGATGTATGTAGGTTGCCAGAGGTGTGGCATTCCACACCACATAAGTGTTACTGATTTAAGATACTGATAGATTTGGGATTCACATCTAGATCAAGGGAGGTCATCGTCCCCCTGTACTCATCACTTATTAGACCTATGATTGAGTACAATGCCCCGTTCGGAATGTATCTGACCAGACACCTGCTGCAGCTTGAAAGGCCCCAAAAGTTCCTCACCAAAAGGATAAAGGGTCTCAAAAATATGTCTTATGCTGCCCGACTGAAAGAACTCCAGCTCTATTCAGTCTCATACCGCTTGCTCAGAGGTGACCTGTGCCTGACATATAAGGCCATGTCAAACCCAGATTTGATGAATATGCTTCACCTCAGAACATCGAGATCCCTCAGAACCACAAGGGCGGAGACTTAAACCTTGACACGGTTATAAATAGAACGTGCTGGAGGGACAGATTCATCACCCAGAGACTCCCTATGCTGTGGAACAAAATCCCGGTACATGTGAGGCAGAGCACCTCTCTGGTCTTGTTCAAGAGGAATCTTGACCAATGGATGGGAGATTGCAGATATACCCCAGGGATTACTTCAGCGTCACTGCTTGACAGAGGCACAGCAAAATGATAGGCATAGTTTTTATTCAAACTAGAGGGGTGGCGAAAGCCACATAACTATGGGCTAGGCTTATAAATGCCCTTGGGCAGATAGCCTAGTATGAACCTATGAACCTATGAACCTATACCTCAGTACATATCTGTTTGGTTACAGAGCAAGTTGGTTACCTTATGAGTAACCAGACATATTAAATGAACAAGCAAGCAGCAAACAACAAAAATTTATTAGAATACTGATTTAAAGATTTCAACTGAGAAGAGTAAGTAATTACAAGGTTCAGTGACACATTGCAGCAGTGGGTAAAATAGAGGTTGTCCCAGTCCCCTTTAATAAACACATCACACCAAATGACATTTGACGAACTTTATTAAATTTCTATAACATAGCTTTCTTCACCAAATTCATTAATTACAACTATTCATAATATAATTGATTCTAAACCCAGCATAACATCCTTGTAATGTTAATCAGGGCAGCATACATACTCACCCTGCCCCAGTAAGCAGCGCCCATACCTCTGCTTGCTTACTTTACTTATGAAGCACCATCCTTGTAATGTTAATCAGGGCAGTGTACCTACTCACCCTGCCCAACAAGCAGGGTCCATGCCTCTGCTCGCTTACTTTACTTATGAAGCAGCGACCTATCTCACTTCATACACCATTCATTGAATTACCTTCCACCAAATAAGCAGCATCCTTACCTCTGCTTGCTTATCTATACAGCAAGCTTCCTCCAACTACTCATTTTCCTTTCCCCAGATACTTGAAATGAGCATCCAGACACCAGAGGGGGGGGGGGGCAAAAGAGGGCAAGCCTATCCCTCTTCTCTGCCTACCCGCACTGATAAATAACTCTAATCCCCCAAACCCACCAACGAAAAGAGGGAGGGTGGGTGGATAGCAAGTTCATGTCAAAATGTGATTGCTTAACCCAGCTACACTAGACTAAACCTCTTAAGCCCCTCCCTATCCTTATCTCATTTCCTCCCAACCATCCCTGCCTCCACTTAACCCTTTCACCTCCCCAAACCACTTAACTCCCCCTAATATCAATCAACCCCCCCCCCCCCATGAAGATGTCCTGGAACAACTTTGTTTGTTGCTAAACTTCATTTGTCCTGGTCCCCTTCAATAAACACATCACACCAAATGACATTTGATGACCTTTATTAAATTTCCATAACATAGCATTGTTCACCAAATTCATTAGTTACAACTATTCATAATATAATTGATTCTAAACACAGCATAACATCCTTGTAATGTTAATCAAGGCAGCATACCTACTCACCCTGCCCCAGTAAGCAGCGTCCATTCCTCTGCTCACTTACTTTACTTATGAAGCACCGTCCTTGTAATGTTAATCAGGGCAGCATACCTACTTACCCTAACCAACGAGCAGGGTCCATACCTCTGCTTGCTTACTTTACTTATGAAGCAGCACCCCATCTTACTTCATACACCATTCATTGTGGTGTTAATCAGGGCAGCGTACCTACTCACCCTGCCCTGTAAGCAGGGTCCATACCCTTGCTCGCTTACTTTGCTTATGAAGCAGCAACCCATCTCACTTCATACATCATTCATTGAATTACCTTCCACCAAATAAGCAGCATCCTTACCTCAGCTTGCATATCTATTTGGCAAGCTTCTTCCAACTACTCATTTTCCTTCCACCAGATCCTTGAAATGAACATCCAGACACCAGAGGGGAGACAGAAGAGGGCAAGCCTAGCCCTATTCTCTGCCAACCAGTCTGACCAGGCTGTTCCCCCTCCCTTCTATCCAAAATTCTTCAACCCACTACTTCCCCTAAAGGGAAGGGTCAAGCCAAACATCATTCGGTGTACCCTTCATCTGTAAAGCACCTTAGAATCCCGTCATAAACCCCACCTTGCCATACTATCACTGAAACACACCCTAATGAAACTAAACAAAGTAGGGTTACCATGACCCTACTGTACCACTGGAACATACATACCAAGAGAATACATAACATTTTAGCCCACTGCCTTCAAAGCTGAAATTGTGGCTCAACCTGAATGGATTAACAACCTATAACCACAACAGAAACCACAAAGTATAACCTTTTAAACTCAAATTGCCACCCAGTCAAAACAACTAGTATCAAGTCTTACACCCCGGACCCTGTCAACTGTAGCCTGTTACCTTAGCCCACCAACTACCCAGTTCTCACTGTGCAACAACTCAATTACTGTAGGGAATAGTCTAACTCCAAAACTTTAATGTCCTAACCTTACATGGCAGAATACCAGCACCCCTTGATCTAGTTCCTGAAAACTCACCTGTACTCTGCAATGAAGTACTCTACATGCCCAGCCATAAACACCCCCAATTCACTCATTACCAAACCATGCTTAAACCCTGTTTGTCCCTGACCTTTCCCCTCAAAAGCTCTTTTCTTATGTTACCTATACCACTAGTAGGTAATTAAGACTTGTCCTACAGCTGCCTTATCCTGCCACCCAGCTTCCTTTAAACCTTCTAACTCCCCTGTAACAATGGACCCAGTTTCTAAAACTACGCCAACACAGCCACCTACCTACCATGCTTCCTAAAACTCTGTCTACAAAATTCACCCAAACCTCAAGTGAAATGATCCTTGTGCTATTCTATAACACCTTAACCTGGTATGTAACATTGACTCTACCTACTCAAGGGACAAATTTGCCACCCCAAAGATACCACCCATTAGAAACAAACTCCAGCATCTCATCAAACACCACATTGGCCTTTCCCCCACATACAGTTCAAACAACTGGATGAGTGAATGCAACCACCCCAAGGTTCCAAGAAAGCAAGGATTGAATTTCACCAGCTTGCAAGGGCCATAGGGCTGTAGCCTAATACATTCCTGTGCTCCTATGAATGTCATGACCCTACTCATCCCTACACTCCCCATAAACCATCCCTGACAGTTTTTCCTTTGGCCCCCCACCTACCTCTTCCTTACTTGCCCCCTATACCAGTGCAATAATCAGCTCCCACTAATTAAACACAGAACTCTAACATGCCTTACTAAGGTGATTACTCTGACCCTCCTTGTGCCCCATTCTAGTGGCAAGAACATCCATCCTATCAAAACATCATCTTTCAAATCCCCTTTTCAAGCCACCACATGATGCCTTCTGCACTTCAGCAATCTGCAAAGAAAAGAAAAAAACAATAAATTCTATGTGGACACATACCAATAATTACTTAACATGGTGGCACTGATGAGGACCCCTGCCACCCCATCAAATGTTTGCCAAACTCGACACCAAAGTATGGCACCAGCCCCCCCCCCCCTTTTTTTATATACTATGACTCATGTCCCCTTGGACAAGAATGATAAGTGCTACCCACAGAAAAAGAGCTGAACGTGCCTAGCTTGTAACCATCCCCGAGTCAGTAGCCTAATAACTTGCTATAATACTAAAAGTGCTGTGACTCCACTCCACCTACCTGCACCCCATCCACATTGACATGCCTTAATGAGCACTAAATAAAATGCATTACCTGTAACTTCATCAAGCCCACTGCAGGAACCCAAACTCTTACCTATGGCCAATGGCTGTTGCTCCCTTTTACTATTGAATGCAAATGCCCAAAAGCAGGAACAACTTTCAGCGTTAATCTAACCTACTGAACAGTTAATATAACAAATTGTACAATCGATTAACCCTGAGATCAAAAGCACAAATGCCTGTCCTTCTCTGACTTGCAGTGTAAGTCCTCTACCAAAACAGTACAACTTTGAAATCCACTTACTTCTGTCATTAACCGCTGCCCACTTGTGTTCCCCATGTGGAACCTCCTCGCTCGCCACTGCTTCCATCATCTGTAAATTCACTGTGTATTGCCACAACTGGTACTCAGCACACCACCATCTACAAAGCAAAGGACAAAAGTAAATCCTCTAAGATGTAAAGAGAAGACTCCACCTTATACCCACCTATTCCAAATTATAGCAGCAGCTTTCCAAAATCCCTATCTTATATGCTTCTCATGCTGTACTACTCTGCATTGAATAAGTGCTCCTTGGGTCTCCACTGAAGATAAATAAAATAAACAAGGCTTTAAATATTGGTCTTAGAAGGCTACTAGAAAAACATGATCCGTGCCAGCATGCATTTTCCTGAGAAAACAATGCCTGAAATGCAAATGTCTTTCCCCATTCAGATAGCACTCCACAGTAAACCACCAGAGAAACACAACCTCCCAAAGAAATGAAGAATCACAGGCCTAAAGCAGATGAAAATCACCCCAACCCCAGCACCCATGCACCTCTTACAAACTTAGAAAGTTGATAGAATAACAGGTTTTGCATTAGCGTGAATTTTCTGGAGTATGAAGTCTAAAAAACTCAAAGATGTCATTTCTAATCAGTCTTTAATGATTAGCCACTGATTTTCCTGAAAGTCACCATTTTATGACACCAGATCAAAATCTAAGGTGCAATGCGGACATTCTGTGAAAATCTATACCGTAGAGCGGTATGACAATTTATGAACTGGGCATAACAGCAATACCTATGCCAGCATGCCACCACTCGAAACACGCGAAGTTCGAAAACCAGGCAACCGCCATCAATAACCTCACTGTTCCTAACAGCTTTTTTTTATATACAATAAGGCAAAATCCTGCCACCCTGCCAAAATCCACACAGTCGAGAGGCATGCCATGACCGCTCCTGAACCACCACTCCAGACAGCAACTCAAATTTACCAAAGCAAACTGTCTGCACCAGCCATCCACCAAGTAAAGCAAAAACAAAACATTCCTTATGTGCTATTGGCTTTTTTTTTTAAATATTATAGCAGTTACAGCTTATCAAAGTATACACTCACCTCTGTCAATGACTCCAACTATATCTTGCCATAATCTTTCTCTACTCAAAATAAGCTTATTTCATTCTTAGCCTTCAGTCAAGCACACCATCAATTCATTACCATGTATAATACTTATGTCTAATTTTAAAAGTCTTTTATCATTCCCAATAGAAGAAAGATTATGAAAATAAATATTGAAAAAATGTAATCTGCATCTTAGTCTCAGTTACAGCCTTCTTCCCTCAAGCAAGTTTCTTACGTTTATTTATTATTTTATTAATCTGATTTTGTTAATCAAATAAATGAGCTACACTGAAGAACCTTTCAGTCGTGACTTGGGTCATATGGTGTCAACAGTATATATAATATTAAATTCATTAGTTGTCAAGTGACCCACCCAGAGCCCTACCTCCATTATTCAAACACCATCTCACAAGAGTGCACCGCACTGAGTAATTGCACAAAACTGCATACACCGACACTGTTCTCATAGAAACCCTGGATAACATGTGTCCACCCTTCTACAATATCATGGCCAAAAAAGACATTCCCCATTTCATCCCAAAACTATGCAGCACCAAGATCCAGTGCCCAGGCATACAGAGTTACACTCTGGTGCACTGTCCAACTATAAAATCATTACCTTCAATGAAGCTGACCAAAATGTGATGCACAACTCTGGAGATACCACAAAACTCCATACACTCCCCCTCGGCCGACACCCAGCACCACACCACATCACATCACACCACACATGCACTGCAGCAGCTGCCACTCTATTCCACTTGAAGCCCATGAAAGCGTCAGCTAAAAAGTAATGCCCCAACTTGCACTGGGGCTCCTCTAAAATCAACTAACAAAATGCACTCTTCTGGGCAGTAATAGCCCTGAACTGCCCCAAAACACCACACCAATGGTCCAACTTCATTATCAGCAAAGAACCATTTCAGAAATACTAACAGTTACTTTGCCTCCATAAGCACGGCACTCACCAACCATCATTTCCACCGTGCATGCGCGGCAATGGCCAGACAGACCTGATCAGAGCCCGCAAAACCATTCAGGGCTTCACCGAGAAAAACACCTCAGTTGAGCAAGGCAGGCCAATCCCACTGAGAATCCCATGCAAGAGACACAAAACCACCACCACCAAAAAACCAAGAACCCTGTCACGAAACAAACAGGTGATGGAATCGCATCGGCAGTACAAGGCTTTTTCTTATCCCCTCACAGGACAAGCCTCACACTGACATCACGCATGCCACCCCCCCCCCTCCACCAGGCACCCCAAACCCACAAAAGCAGTCAAACAGTGACTCACCACCTGTGCGACAATCACCAACCACACAATGCCACTGGTGACCAGGATTCCCCCCAAAGCTACCTCAAACTGTCTGTACCAGGCACTGTCAATCTACAACAGCTGCAGCAACCGAAACGGCTCCGCTTCAATGGTTACCTGAAAGGCTTCCACCAAAACACTTCCAAAAAGGGGCCATCACTCCTATGCACCCCAAAGCCCATGAACGACATCCAAACCTTGAAACGGCCAAAATGGCCCTCAACTGTAGTCGCTTATCACAGAAACTGTAACAACCACTGGACAAACAGTAGAATTCACCCACCATGCCCTAACGCACTGAATTCTAAGATAAGGGGTGAGGGCACCAAAACCTCACATTAGGGACTAATTTACAACAGTCTGACACCCGTAACCGCAAGCATGTCCTAATGTACTAGCGCCCCTGCACCCAACAATGACCATCATACCCTCTAGTATTACCCAAGGCCTACCTGCATGCAGCAGTATCTAGAGGTCATCAGGGCATGGACTTGCAGTAGCAAGTTCATGCCAAAATGTGATTGCTTAACCCAGCTACACTAGGCTAAACTTATTAAGCCCCTCCCCATCCTTATCTCATTTCCTCCCAACCATCCCTGCCTCCACTTAACCCTTTCACCTCCCTAACCCACTTAACTCCCGCTAATATCAACCTACCCCCTCCCCCCATGAAGATGTCCCTGGACAACTTGTTTTGTTGCCAAACTTCATTTGTACAGCACGGATACAACATAAGGTTACGATTATTCAGAGAAATGTAACAATCATACATTAACAGACAGCTCTACAGTTCAGTTTTCAACTGAACAAGAAGTAATACAATACAAATAAAAACGTTGATATTAGATGACTAAGAAGGAAAAGAGGTATTACATTCAGAATGAATATAGCAGCTTTCATATAGCATATAATATTTATTCAAAAAGTGTTAATATTATTTTAGTCATCTGACACTTGAAATAAGACTTTTTTTTCAAGATACTTGGTAGGAATGATAAGACAGAATTAAGTAATAGTATTACTGGCCTTATGGGTTAAAAATATTATCTGCAGCTGTTACATTTTTTTTTTCATTAAATCATAGAGGGTGGTAGCATTATACAACTGAGGATTAAACCTGCTAGAAGTCTAGCATTATATGAAGCACATATTTTTTTAAATATAGTGGATTTCAGTTATCACTAAATGAACCCCTGAAGACCTTTGATTTCCTTTCCTTTCCTTTTGCATAATTAGCAACTTTGTGTTTATTTTTTTTCCCAGAGAGTCCTTATTATAAACAAACAAATGAATGGCATACTGCAGATCCTTAAAAATAAAAGCATTTCTATCCTTTTATATGCATATCCTTGATGTGCAATGTAAGAAATAAACATTGGAACACTGGAATATGTAGATAAGAGAGTAACCTGCATATAACTCGGTCAACAGTATGCTATCATAATGTTGAATTAACATTTAAAAAAGTTATTTTGCAGTAAACACTGCTTTATCATATGAGCAACACAGCAAATAACTTATCATCATTTAGATTAATACTTTTCAAGCACATACAAATTTTGTGATAGTAAAGTGAAGTTATAAAAGCCTAGACATTAATCCTGTGGTGAAGATTTCAGCATGCTTTTAACTCTGTGGGCACCTTCCCCTATTATAACTGCCTTCCATATTTTAAAAATGGAAAGTGGTTATATGCAGCTAGCCTGTCTAATATTTGTAGACTCCAACCTCTTCATAATCCTGCATCAGTAAATCAGCTATTACTTCACCAGGCTCCCTCATGAAACAATCACTTACTTATTTGGACTCAGACTCCCAATTCAGAGCTACTTCTGCATCAACAAACAAAATATGAAAAAAAAATCCTGGGTATAGCATCATGACGTTAAGGTTCTTTATCTGACATCAAGAATAACTGTAAGGAATTGGACACTTAGTTAACTGTCTTAAAGGAGAATTTTCAAAATACGTTATTTTTTCTTCACTTTTACCAGTTGTGCCTGGCTTTCGGGTTAAAGACAGCATGCGTTGTTTTAAATACCTAATCTCAGACTGCCCCCAGATATGTTGAGGTTGGCTGACCAACAAAACTGGTTCTGTTTAAGAAAACTATGTGCTTGACTTATACTAACAGAATTTACTTGCATTCCTTTCCAATCTGCCAACTTGTCCTTCATGATCATCCCCTCATCTTTTTGTGGGACTCCATTCACAGACATTTGTTACATGTCCTGTCCTCTTATTTGACTAGCTTTTAATTGACCATCACAAAACTTGCAATGCAGTCTTATGAATTGTTCCCTCACCAATTAAATCTTCAACTGTAGTGAAAACTGACACCAACATGGTCATAGGGAATCTGGTTATCTTCATATCTTAAAGGATTTATCTGTTTAATCTTCTCCTTTGTGATTTTATTTAGGATTGCCTGTAATAATACTTGCTCAATGTCTGTAAAATCTCAACTTTCTTTAAAGCAGCTGCTTGTATACTTTTATCCAACATGTGATCAGTTGCTCTACCAAGGTTTTCTCCGTCCTGCATCCTATTATTTCAATTTATTTTTCACTTTTGCATCAATTTCCCTCACACATATAAAGTAAATTACCACTTAAATATTTTATTACCTACTGTGATAAAAATCCAATTAATTAAATGTGTATATTAGAACAACCGCATACGATGCCTTTCTTCCTGAAGCATTGAGAACTTTCCTTGTCTGTGATATTTTTTAAAATATATTCTAAAAACAGAAAAATAAGAATTCGTTAGAATAGGATGTTTTGTAATGGAGTCCAAAGATTTTCTGTCTAATATATGTGTTAGGCAGACATTTTTGTGTTCTTACTTTGGATGAACAAAATGCTGACAAAGTTATCCTTCTGACCTTGCTTCACAGGCTGCTAAGATTACCTTTCTTCCTTGCCAGACAAATGGAATTTACAAACCAAATTCTGTTTACTTGTGATATCAAGTTGTTGAGATAGCCATCCTCGTTAAGCTGTAAATAAATAAAGTTTTTTTATAAAGTGACATGAAACTTTCTATACTCGCAGTGTGAAATAAAATACGAACAATACAATGAGAGCTGGTGAGGTCAGTTGTTGATATTACCACTGTTCAAATCTAATAGCATCACTACTCTTTTCACTGGGGTAATTTTCATTTCAAAATAAATGCTGTGTATACGTAATTGTCTCTCCTTCCTAATCCAAGTACTCTCTCCTGTTTGGCATATGTATGTTTTAGTCAGTCTTGACTGTTAGGACTTATGTTTTGGTAAGTCCAGTGTAGACACTTGCCAGATCCCCCAAATAATCAAAATATTAATTAAAAGTATAAAATAAACACACAATTTCATTTAAGTCCTATAAAGTAGGTTGTAATATTATCAACTTTCTTCTTTTTTTTTTTTTTAATTGTGTAGAAGACTCTTTCATTTTGGATACATTTACAAAATAGTAAAAGAACAAAGTCAAAGCTGCCTCAATTTCAGTTCCAGTTCTGTGGCAGAGACAGACAAAGGCCTGTATGTTGACAAGACCTGAAATTGGTTAGCAACTTGTGAAACTGGAAGAGATATGTAACTTATATCAGTATACTTGCTTGGTGTGAAACTGGAAGAGTCTAAGGGCATGGGTGAGAGATATGTGACTTCTATTAGCTTACTTGCTTGGGAAAGAGCACTGTAGTGGCTTCTCCCCATGTAGTCATCTGGATGTGTGGAGTCGGCTATCTCTCACCCTACGAACAATCTTCAGAGAAAAGAGACTTGGGGCGGTCTACCTCAGCAGGCGCAGTAGATTTTGTATAGTCACATCAGGGAGTGGACATACCTTCATATCAGGGACATAGATGGTATATCAGTGTTGGTTTAGAGCCCACATAGCCGCTAGGGTCAGAATTAAGCAGCATATCGCAACTGGCCTAATGTCGTCCAAGATAACTGCTCCATGATCTGTTCTGCTCTCAGATGAAAGAATGAGCTGGGAATGGCTCTTACCCCCTTGAAGAATGACAAGGACAGCTAAGGGTTAATGGTCAGTAGGCTGTAAAACACCACAAAAATCTACAAATGAAAAGATATCTTGATTTTTATGCCTGTAAGGTGTCAACTGTTGTCATCCCTCTTAAATCAGTACCACTCTTCTGCCTTCTTCAACAGTCATGCCTGACTTCACAGGTCTTCTCTCACTCAGTCTATCCATCTCTTTGCTGGATGCCCTTGTTTCCTCTTACTTTCTTTCCTTATGTTCCAAATCTTCTTCATTAGATTGTCTTCTGCTTTTCTGCGCATGTATACAAACCTCTGAAATCTATTTTCTTTGTCCTTTTCTGCAACTGGCTTTTACCCTGATGTTCTCCTTTCTTCCTGTGTCCCACAGTGTGCGTCCAGGGCCGGTGTTAGCATTTTGGGGGCCCCCAGCAAATGTCAAGTTGGGGGCCCCCTGGCCACTTTCAGTCTAAGTATTACCCTGTCACTGCCACTATTTCCATCCATCTTTTTAGTTAATGCCGCAGGCTTTTAGGAGTAGTACACACAGACTGACCTGTAGCTAAAATTATCTCATTACAACAGGCATACATACCACACTGTGTTGGCCCATCTCACAAAGGGACATTTACTGTTACTGCCATTTAGGTGTAACAATAATACATCACAACAACTCTATGTACAGGAAAGAACTAATATGCAATGGAACCCTAAGCACTGGTTACTGTTTCAGTCCCCACCAAAAAAAAAAAAAACACACACACACCCTCCAGAGTTCCCCTCTGTTTTCCCCAGTGTTGGGCTTTCCACTTATGCACATTATTTTTTTTCTTCCATTTCTCATATTTTGCCTTTTTTCTTCAGCTTTTTCAAGAAGCCATAACTTTATATATGCTCTAAAGTGCTTTTTAAGTTTTTTTTTTATCCAATGATGGCTTGAACAGAAATGATGATTAAGGAAAGAAATTCAGTGTTGCTGTTCAGCTTTCGTTTTCCTTCTGTCTTTTCGATATACTTTCTTGACCAAGTCAGCATAGTAATAACCATTTAGGAAATAACTCCATTAAGCCGCTGCCCCAGAAATGACATCATTTCCCAATCTTTTAATCCAAAAGTGGCTTAAACAAAAATTGTGAGTAAGAAATAAGAATTTCAGTCTTTGTTTCTTTCAATGAAGACATAAGTTTCACCCAAGAATTAAAATTCAAAGCTGACAAAAATAAGAGCTCCAAGTAAATTAAAAAGTCAATTGTGAGGATACACAGATCCTGTATGGGAATACTGCCTGTCTCACTAATCCTCCCAAAAAGACCGTTACTGCCTATGCACCCTCTGGTGTTAGATTGGGATGAAAGCAGAGGTTCAAAAAGCCGCAGTCATGTATTTCAAGTGACTGATGAAACATATGTACATAGCGTCCGTACTTACTCCTCAATCCTAACCCCCAAAGACAACCAGCTGTATATGTGCCTGATGTTTGATTGTGAGGAAAGTGAAAATAAATAATGACTGCAATAATGTATTCTACTTTGCTGCTACCAGACAGTACACTGCCACTACAGGAGCTAAAGTAACCTTCTTTGTATACCTCTGAGGTCTGTTAGAAAAAGAAAGGAATGGATGACTACACAATTCCCAGCCCCCACATAACCTACGATAAATTTCTGTACACATACACCTGTGCAGGGATGTTTTAGAATGTTTGTGGGTGAGGGCAGAGGCCATTATCAGTTTTATCCTAACAGGGTCATATCATATAACTCCATCCAGGCTAAAGAGTGCAATCAGAAAATGAAAGCATTTTTTTCTCCTCATTTTTCCTCAACCAAAAACAGCTTTTTTGGGGTCCACACAGTCAAGGATGATTAAGGAGCCCCCTGTATCTATTTATACAGTCTAGAGAGTAGAGGCCATCCAATACCTAGAAGATCTAAGTGTCTGAATGCCTATGACATACATTATGCTTTACTTTTGAAATATAATCACTTGTTAGCTACATTTTTTATTGATACCCAGAAGAATAACGTATGTGTTCCGGCATTATTGGATGTGTGTACTGATACAAATCAGTGATATTTTACACACACATACACACACACACACACACACACACACACACACACACACACACACACACACGCACACACGCACGCACACACACACGCACACACACACGCACACACACACACACACACACTGTACTTATTTCAGCAAATACCAATACATTGTACAACACTAGTACTGCTACACAAGATCAGTGACTGCTGTTTAGCAGTCATCAAACAGCAACAGGGATATGACAATTTTATTTACCTCAGTAAGTAGTAAAATAATACCTATCACTATCCCTGATTTTACAGATATTCCTGATTTTGTTTCATAATTTTACTCTGTCACACTAAATCAAGTAATCAGAGTTTTACACTTATTGTCTAAAAAATGCATGTTGATGCAAAATGTGTTATTCTAGTAACTTTTTTAAGTGAATTAGAGTAATATATAAAATGTGTTCCTCATTTTGAGACTTTATTATACTATTATTTTTATCACTGAACAGAATTCTTCAGCAAAAACGTTGAGTTATAGTATCAGTTGTTCTGCCAGTATGTAGAAAAACCCTAAAGAAGCCGCCATCCTTGAAGATTAGAAGCATCATCTCTTCTTAAACTCCACAGTTTGCACTGAGATCGGTCATCCTGGGCTGCTGACCTCTCTAGTGCTTACTCTGCTTATGTTCATTACAGCTTTGTCCTAACAGGGTCATATTACAGTCCTGTTCAGGTTAAAGAGTGTAACTTCAAATGAATGCATTTTTTCTCCTCATTTTTCCCCAACCAACAGCAGCTTTTATGGGGCCCCCACGCAGTCAATGAGGATTAAGGGACGCCTGCAGCCACAGTTATTGCAGGTACCTAAAGCTAGCTATGTTGTTAATTTTAGTGAAGAGGATGTCCACCAGCAGGGCTTAACTAGGCTGGAGCATTATATCATTGGTAAAATATTTAATGAAATTGTAAAGTTTGTTACCTGACAAAATACTGTTACTATAGCTAAAGATCTTTGAATTTTGAAGGAGATAAATACGAGTTATTGTTACTTACCTGGTTTAAGTATACAACCTTGCTGTACTAGCTTTTGCTGGTTTGACAGACATGTCACAAAATATCACGATAACATAAGTTGCAGTAACCGCAGGGCTCGCTGGTGCCTAAAACCGGCTATGTGTGCATCCTACTATCCTTCTCAGGCACTTTATTTCCATCACCTCTGGATTTCTCATCTATTCTGCCTTTACTGCTCAGGTTTCTGTAACATACATTGGTACTGGTCGCACCAATGGTTTTACATCTTGCTTTTCAGCTTCTTTGTCATTCTTCTCACATGCACTACCCTGTGGCAGTTGGCTGCAGCCTCACTTATTCTCACTTTGGCAACCTTATTCGGATTTCCTTTTTCCTCCACCATCCCACCCAGATACTTGAAAATGTTAGCATCCTCCACTTTTTTCTTTTCCATCTCAATTCTCACCTTCTTCTGATTTCACCTAATTGCTGTAAATGCAACTGTCTTATATGTATTCAGTATCATTCCATGTGCTTCTATTTTCATTCCCTTCCCCAATCCTTTGCTGAAGCACTTGCTCAGAGACTGTGCGCGTTGTCACATCATCTGCATACAGCAACTTTGCGGATCTGTCCATTCCAGCCTGTTTGTTGATGTAGTCCATCACCTGTATGAACAACAGTGAGCTGAGAGATGAATGCTGATGCACACCAAAGGGGGATTCCCTCTGCGAGACCACACTCCATATGTAAGTCATCGGGTCCTTGTACATAGCCTGCACTAATTCTATAAATGCTTCTGGGACTTTGAACCACTGCAATCTTTCTCCAAGTCTAAGAATGCCCATTTGGACTACTTTCTCATCTCTAGCTTCTTCTAAACTACCTGTCTCACCATAAACACCAGGTCATTTGTACTGTATCAAAATACAACACCTCCACTCCTTCAAAACACCAATATCATAAATTTGTACAAAAACAGGAACACATCCACTGTGAGTTTGAAATTCTTTAAAGAATTTCAAACTCACAGTGGATGTGTTCCTGTTTTTGTACACATTTGTACTGTATCCTAATCTGAAACCAAACTGCTCATCTCCAGTCTTACTTTCTATTGCTCTGTGTATTTGTTTATCAATCACCCTCTCCAAAAACTTCATGCAGTGTGACAGGTGTTTGATACCTGTGTACTGCTCACAGTTGTGGATGTCCCTTTTGTTGTTGTACACTGGCATTAATATGTTTACCCTCCAGTCATCTGGGATATTGTTTTCTTTCCATTCTGCCATGAGTACCCTCAGGAGGCATTTCTTCCCTGTCCCACCCAACAACTTGATCATATCTGCTGCTAGTTTCCCTGACTTCAGTCTCCTTAGTGTTGTTGTTACTTTTTCTATGGTGGGCTCCTCCTCTTCTTTATTATATGTTGAGTATCAGGCATTACAGCTTCGGTGTGTTTTTCATCATTCGGAAGCTGCTGAAAGTACTCTTTCCATCTGCTTTTGATTTTTCTTGGGCTGGTAAGTTGTTTATGGCATCCCTTAGGAAGGGTGTCTGACTATCATCTTTATCTTCATGTCTTTGCCTTGCAACCTTGTAGAGTTTCTTTGCTCCATCCACTGAGGCACTCATATGCTTTATTCTTTGCTATTTGAATCTCTTCTGTTAGCCTCTCGGTTAGCCAACCCACATTCCTTCTTGGCACAGTACATCTTTTCCATCTTCTACTTTTCCTGCACCTCTTCTTTCTGCTGATGACTTCCTGGACTTCTGAATTCCTCCACCAACTTTCTTTATGCACCTTATTTCATTACCTGGCTTGGCCACATACCTGTTCTGCAGTCCTCTAACATGTTGTTTTGAGGCACTGTCATTCTTTTTCAACTCCACCTATTTCCACTTCTTCCTGAGGTGCTAGAGCTCTAAGTAATGGCTTGTATTCTTGTAAATTTTCTCTACCCTAGTCTCTGTTGATGACAGAACCTTCTCTGACCATTGCTTGCAGTTGATTGTGGCAAGCAGTGGTTTATGGTGTAGTCTGACTGTTTCACTGGGGATGACTTTGCTTTCACTGATTCTATCCAAGTGCCCTTTCCTTAATAGGAATAAGTCTATTTCAGTTGAGTGCTGGCCACTGTTATTTGTATTCTTGATCTTGCCTCTCTTTCTGAACCATGTGTTGGCCACCATGAAGTTATGTACTAGACAGGAATCTAGAATGGGCTCTCTTTTATTCTGTTGTCTCACCCATGTAGACCAAGGCAGTCTCATATCCAGTTCTGGCTGCCTTGATATGTGTATTCAGTCACCCTTTATCAACACCAATTCATGTTGTCCTGCTTGATCTAGAACATTCTGCAACTGCTCTCTGAATGCACTCTTTTCCTGACTATCACAACCCTGCTGTGCTGCATAGGTTGAGATTATGAATAGAACCCTACCTTTTTTTTCTCAAAGATCAAACAAACTATTTACAGAAACAACTATGGGAAACTATATGCAATGTCCATAACAATATATAAATACAAGAGGAAATCATTTAATATTTTTCTAACAAAAATGCAGTTTTGATCAAGCAATTAGTTTTTTTTTTTGTTGTTGTTCTCAGCTTTGTGGTGGATATTTCATTGTTACGTTCTAATTTTGGTAAATGAATAAATTCAGTATTAAGTAAGAGAGTAGATTCAGATTTCCAGTTCTTTGTAACAATTTATTTGCTATTGCTAGTATTGATGATAATATATGCACTTGATTGTTGGGTATAACTTCTGGAATTGGCACATTAAATAATATGAAAGAGCCAGAGATTATAGCATTGTCATTCCACAAAGCTTTACAGAAATATCTAAACTCATTTCAAAAAGCAGATACCATTCTACAATTGACAATCATATGAAAGCAATCAGTATCTAATGACTTACATCTCCAACATTTCATGTCATGCTTTTTATACATTTTTGTGATTCGTTGCAGAGTTAAAGCACCTCCATGTAAGAACTTCCAAGTATAGATTCTCCAATAAGGAGAAACCCTGGTTCTTCCTGCTGATTTCATACAAAGCTTTTTTTATTTATTGTAAATTCTTCTATATTTTTGTTGAAAATTTCCAGTAAGAAACATCTGTAAAGCTAAAATCAGTTCTAATCGTTTTATATATCATGGATATAGAGTAAACGAAGTGCCCTTCATGGGACCGTTATTAATAATGGAGATAATATCTAGAATTTGTAATGATAATGTAGTTCAGTTTTGAAAGAATTCTTTACAGGTTTGGATATCTAGCCAATTACAATTTTGTAAACTATACCTAGCCATAAAGTAATTGGCTGTATGAATTTTATTTGTTGATAAAAACTGATTCCAATACAACAAATTACCATTTTTAAATTCTAACATTTTATTAACATCAAAGGAAGCTAAACATTCACTAGTGAAAGCAATTGGAAATATGGAAATTAATAAGTTTTTGAATAGGTGGTTGGAATACATACATCTTTTAAAATTCAAAAATATCTGGTTAATGAGAAAAAGATGCCAGTTTTTGCTTACTCTCTATATATACTTATTCAGCCATAGAAAGATATTCCTATATATATGAATAAGAGGTTCAAATAGTGTTTTATTATTATTTAATAATATACTTTCACATTTTGATTTCCATTAGGTTATATATGAATTATTAATCCATAAAAGTGCTGTCTTAATAATAACTGCATTTATATATAATTCACTGTTAGGAAATCCAATACTACCTTCATTCCAACTTGGAGTGTGCCATTGTATGGATATTCTAGGCTTTTTAGGATAGCAAAGAAACTTAAGTAAGACATTATTTATTTTTTAATAATTGTTTTAAGTGGGGGAAATAATGACTGACTAATACATACAATTTTAGGTAGTATTTATCATTTTAATTAAAGTTAATTTGTCCTCAAATGGGAAAAACAATTTATTCCAGTTGTCTTAAATTAAATAGATGTTGATAGATAATTAAAATTGCCTTCTTAAGATTAGATTCAAAGAATATGCTTAAGTATTTACTATGTGAATTAACCCAATAAAAGTGTTTATAAGTTCTTAAATTAATGGTAACTTTCTTTTTTATTAAAACGTTTGAGTTTTGTTATGATTAAATTTTAAGCCTATGTTTTCAAATAAATTCCACAAATGAGCACCTCTGAAGGCAACCAACAGTCTTTTGAGCTAAAACTTTTATTTTACCAACAAAGTAAAACAGTAAAATAGTAAAAGTGCACACATTAACACTTAACATGTCACCACATTTTCATCAATACTAAGATTTCATCAGATGCAAACCTCTTCGTTACTTACTTTTTTATACTAGAACCAATGTGACAACCTATTAAAGCCTTGCTCTTCAATTAATTTCATTAAAATTTATAAAACATCTAAAATAACATATAAAATAACTTATAAAAATATATAAAAGTGAGTATATTATATTACAAACTCCCTTTTCTAAAATGCAGACATACTGTGTAATTTTAACACAATAATCATCTTCTACAATAATTAGTCATTAAAAACCTAAATGTACGCATACATTTTGGTTCTTCCACTTTTATTAACTTGATCCTTTGGCTCCGTCTAGTGACTACAAAACTAATTCACAACTTAGTTGCTCTAATTTTTTAAACAGTGGCTAGGGAGGCAGCATCATTGAGGCCAGGAAACTTAGTGGCCTCTATTTGCCAGTATAACTCTCTATACTCTAGTCTGATCTCCCATAGTCCCCCTCTTTGTTCCTTTGCAACTACTTACAAAACAAAAAAATGCCAACTGGTTTCATGACATAACATGTACTGCTTACACAATGCATTAACATTCTTATTCTTAATGTCGTACCCATGTTTGTAAATTCTAGTTTTTAATTTCCTTTCAGTTTTCCCTATGTAGAATGATGCACATTTATCAGACAATGCTAAATACACCACCTCACTTGTGTTACAATTCACAAAACATTTGCTGTGAATGATTTTTTTCCTACTAGCAAAGTATATACTGTCACCTTTTTTCACTAATGACCCAAACAACCACCACCTCAGAACACATCACCTGCAACACATAGACCTCACAGTCAGAGTGTCAAACAGTCACAGCCCTTAAGGCCAAACAAAATGCCAGACACACTAGTCATTGGTGACTTCATAGTCAGACACACTGACGTCCCGCTCACCAGACTGAGTAAGGAGAAGGTCACAGTAAGCTGCTTGTCGGGCGCTAGAATCCGCCACATAACGCAAGCACTCAGGTCTCTCAACAGCAGGTACAAATACGACTCAGTCATTGTCCACGCTGGTGTAAACGACCTGAGACGTACCTCCTTGGACTACATGAAAAGAGACATCGAGGAGCTCTCTGATTATGTAGCCCAGGCAGGTATGACCCTGACCTTGAGCAGTATCCTACCTTCACCAAGAATGATGCCACAATACAGAGATAAGATGATCAGCTTTAACAATTGGCTTAAACACTGGTGTCATTCAAAGGGGATCCAGTGTCTGTCTGCCTGGGATGACATGCTGGACAAGCCACGCTGCTTCACAAGGGACGGCTTGCACCTGTCACCCTGGGATTCCGGATATTGGCAAAGGCTCTTGCCACCCCATAGTGCCTTTTTAGGCAAGGCTCAAATTCTAAACCTACCACCCTAGAACACAAAAAAGGAAAAAAACTAAGGGTAATGCTGCTCAATGCCAGAAGTCTGAATCTCAAAATGCACGCACTCGAGGCCCTTCTCAGTATGGAGAACATCGATGTCTGTGCTGTGACAGAAACCTGGTTCAAGGCTCCTGAGAGCACCCCAGCACTATCAGGTTTTACCTCATATCATGCGTTCCGGCCCCAAAATCCGGACAATACCAAGAAAGGAGGGGGTGTATCCATATTCATCAAGGATTCCCACACCTCAAGACTGGTTGCAACGCATGATGCATCGGAGACCATCCAGGTGCAATTAACCATAGGCAAGACTGCTCTGCAAATTGTAGCATGTTACAGGCCACCCTCACAAACTCAGGAACCTCACATGGCCTTCTTGAAAACACTAGAGGGGATAAATGTATCACCAAACACCATCATACTAGGTGACTTCAACTGCCCTAATATAGACTGGGAACACTACTCAAGCCCAAACACCCTAGCCCAAAAGTTCCTGGAATTCATAAACTCAAATGCCATGGAACAACTAGTTACCATCCCCACAAGAGGAGATAACATACTTGACCTCATCATCACGAACATGGGAGCACAATGTTCAACACCGGAAGTATACCCCTCACTGGTGAGATCAGATCACAAACTAATCTCGCTGGAGGTCCTCATCCCACCCCCACCTGAAATAAAAAAGACCACAGTAAAGAACTTCTCGAAAGCTGACTTCACACTTCTAAAGACTAGTGTGGTCTCCTTTAAGGCCCCCGAGCCGGCGGAAAACAGTACACATGCCGCTGAATCACTTACAAATGCCTTCTACCAGCACCTGCAGGACTGCATGGATAAGGCAATCCCAAGCAAAACAAAGACTCTCTGTACCAAAGGCAAGCGTCCAGTCTGGTGGACCCCAGCCATAAACAAACTCTACAACAAAAGGAGGAAGCTACTACAAGATAGAGCAAAATCCTTAAAAGGTAAGACACCCTTGATCACTATAAGTAAAAAACTAAGAGCTCTCATAAAATCATCCAAAGCAAATTTTGAGAGAAAAATAGCTAAAGACTCAAAAGACAATCATAAGGCCTTCTTTAGCTATGTTAGAAACCTGGGAGGAAACTCCCAGATATGCTCAGAACTAGTTCAAAATGATGTGAAGATTACTGATCCTACGGACATTGCCAACATACTGGCTGACAGGTTCAGTGCAAACTTCTCCCCTCCCCAAAAGGAGAGATATCTATACCAAATGATTGCAGCCCCCCAAACATCTCCAACGCCCAAGTGAGAACTGCTCTCTCCAAAGCAAAAAACACAGCATCCATGGGACCTGATGGTGTCCCCGGCTGTGTGCTCCATGAACTCAATGAGGAATTAAACCCACAGCTAGGACAGCTGTTTAATCAGAGCCTTACCTCTGGATACGTACCCAGGAGTGGCGCACTGCAACTGTGGTCCCACTTCACAAAGGCGGTGCCTCCACCGACCCTGGAAATTACCGCCCATTAGCTTGACAAGCCTTATCTGCAAAGCCATGGAGAGGATCATAATGGACCTCATAAATAAAGACATAGGGAATTTGCAGACTTTGGATCCAACCCAGTTTGGCTTTGTCAAAGGCAGATCATGCCTTTTAAACTTGGTTGACTTTTTTGAAACAGTCACCAAAGCCATTGATGAGGGAAAGGCAGTCCATACAGCCTACCTCGATCTGGCGAAGGCCTTCGATACAATACCCCACTCGGGTATCATTGAAAAACTCATCAGCTTAAATATTAACCCATACATCACAAGATGGGTTGCAAACTGGCTGAGTGACAGAACCCACAGGGTCAGAGTTGCTGGCGTCATGTCAGACTCAAAGCCTGTCACAAGTGGTGTCCCACAGGGCTCAGTCCTAGGCCCACTCTAGTTTGGCATCTACTTCTCCGAAGTACAAGCAAACACAGGAGGGTTATGGCTGACAAAGTTTGCAGATGACTGCAAACTGGGTGCCATAGTAGAAAACACATCTGACACAGATATCCTTCAGAAGGGTCTCACAGAAATGGATAACTGGTGCCAGAGCCATGGCCTAAAGTTAAATGCCAAAAAATGCATAGTCATACCCTTCGGGAAAAACAAGGTTACCCCTAGCTACCAAATAGGTGGCAATCCACTGAGCACAGAAGAAGTTATCAGGGACCTGGGGACCCAGGTTGATAGTAGTCTGTCATTCGACACCCATGTAGCTAAAGTAGTTAGGAAGACCTTCTACATTGCCCACCTTATCATGAAGGGATTCTCATCTAGATCAAGGGAGGTCATTGTCTCCCTCTACTCATCACTCATCAGACCAATGATTGAGTACAATGCCCCATTCGGAATGTATCTGACCCGACACTTGCAGCAGCTGGAGAGGCCACAAAAGTTCCTCACCAAAAGGATAAAGGGTCTCAAAAATCTGTCCTATGCTGCCCGACTGAAAGAACTCCAGCTCTATTCAGTCGCACGCTTGCTCAGAGGTGACCTTTGCCTAACATACAAGGCCATGTCAAACCCAGATTTGATGAATATGCTTCACCTCAAAAATCTAGATCCATCAGAGCCACAAGGCGGAGACTTAAACCTCGACCCGGCTATTAATAGGACGTGCTGGAGGGATAGATTCATCACCCAACGACTCCCTATGCTGTGGAACAAAATCCCGGTATATGTGAGGCAGAGCACCTCGCTGGCCTTGTTCAAGAGAAATCTTGACCAATGGATGGGAGATCGCAGATATACCCCAGGGATTACCTCAGTGTCACTGCTCGACAGAGGCACAGCAAAATAATGGGTATAGTTCCCCATACTAAAGGGGTGGCGTAAGCCACAAAACTATGGGCTAGGCTTGTAAATGCCCTTGGGCAGATAGCCTAGTATGAACCTATGAACCTATGAACAATGTGGGCAACAACCATATTTAAATGTACCTATTTTTACTTCTTTATTCCTTGGCTTACTATTGCTGCTTTCTTCAAGTATGTTTTTTTATGTTGATGGCCGTTCTGTAACTAAATTTTAAAGGTTTTTTGAAAATAACCTCTATGTCTGAAAAACCTTTAAATCTAACCCACTCCTTCTCAATAATGTCCCTAATTAAACCTGCATCTCCACTGCAGTCCATTATAAAAGCTTCCTCAGTGTCACTTTTTAGTTCACCCACTCTGTTTACAACACTATCTAGTGGAGTACTTTCTTCCTCTAGTATGGGTCTAAATCTTGTTCCTCTGCCTTCTTCTCTTAGTAAGATTTCAGGGTAACCTCTTTCTTTAAACATTCTAGTCAAAATATGACATTCTTCTAAAAATTCACTGTCATTTGAAGTCATTCGGCTATGCCTTACTAATTGTCCTTTCAAAATACTTTTTTTCTGAAAGAATGGGTGGGCACTAGTAGAAAACAAATAGTAATTTGAGTATGTATCTTTTCTGTAGACCTTTGGTGTGAAGCTTCCTTTGTCTTTTTTAATCGTGATATCTAAATAATTTATGAGGTCATATTCAATATTGTAAGTAAACTTTAAAAATGAAGTGGTCCTGGAAATGTAATTAAAAAAATTCTAAAAACGTTTCCTCAGTCTCATTCCAAAATAAACAGATGCCCATATATCATATTTAAAGAATCCAACATTTTGAAAATTCTGAAATAAATACATATTTTTTCCTCCCAACAAGAAAGGATAATATTAACATATGTTGGGGCGCATCTTGCCCCATTGCTACTACATTTAATTGCTGGAAGAATTCCCCTTCATAGTAAATGTAACTATCTTTTGATACCATATCCATTAATGTTAGACATGTACAAAATTCATTAACAGAAAACATTCCATATTCCACTAAAGCTTCCTCAAACCATCACATCCCTTCTTCATGTGTTATGGACATAAAACGGTCTACTATATCAATAGTAATAAAAATAACTGTCTCCTTATATAAGTTTTGTTTTACACCTCAGCATGTCCCATGAATCTTTTAGTACATTATTGCCCTACATAGAGAGATCTTTTAATTTTGTGTCCAAATACTTGGCTATTGGGGCAGTAATTGAGACTTCTGATGACACAGTGGGTCTAAACAGTGGAGCCAAAGGATTTTTGTGAACCTTTGGAATTCCATATATAGAGGGAACCCTAGGCTTTTTATTTTGTAAATATTTAAAGGTATCAAGGTCTATTGTCTCCTCAAACAAAAGGTCATTTAAAATTAAAAAAAAAAGTTTTATTAGAAATATTAATCTTGTCTAATGATACCCTTGTGTAGTTAGTCTCATCATCTAAAAGGTTCATAATTTTTGACTCTTAAATAATAGTGTCCATTAACATGGTACCACCCCCTTTATCAGGTCTCATTACTTTTATAAACTTATTATTCTTTAACTCATCTCATATTTGTCTTTCTTCCCTATATAAATTGGGAATCACTTTATTCTGTTCTATACCTCTCCTAAGTTCTTTTTCTACTAAGGATTCAATTTTTTTTAGCTGAGGGTGTAATGGTGGGTTGAATGTACTCTTTCTACTGAGTGTTCCATTGTTACCTGTAGGTTTTCTTTGTCCATTAAACAGCAGCTCTAAATTCTTTTTCCTTAAATAAGTTTCAAGTCTGTAATAACTTTACGTATATCCACCTCTTTCTTTGGAATAAATTTAAAATCCTTTAAAAACACCTTGAAATGACTTTCATTTACCAAAATACTGCTATAATTAAATATATGATAACCTTTAAAACTGCATTTAAAATCATCTTTTACAATACTTTTCTGTCCTAAAATAATGTTGCTTGTCTGTTCCATTGTTTTTTTCCTGAAGTTCTCCTTTCCTTTGTTGTAAGGAAAGCATTCAGGTAAGTTTTATGTTTTTTTAAATGTTTTATTATTTGTTCTAAGTTTTAAAACTTTGCTCATATGGTGTCGATCATATGAGAGTCGAAGTTTTAAAATATATATATACACACACACACACACATACACACACACATACATACACAAAGTCCAGAAGCACCTACTTGGCAACAAGCTTCTGTTTCCAGCAGAGCATGTCTTCTAACATGGTCACAGTAACAGCACTGCTGTTTTAAGCTTTATTAACTCAATCAATTAAAACTGCAACAACATCAACCAAGTGTCTCTTCTATTTCTTGAGCTTTCAAAAGCTTTTAGCAATATCTCCCACCACAGCCTACCTATGAAACTTCATGAGCTCAGTCTTAACTTTTAAACCAGGATAGGCAGGTTTGGTTATCTCTCTGACAGATCTCACGTAGTCAAATAGCAGTCATAACACTCACATTTTCTTACAGTTACTGTAGATGTTCCACAGGGATTCATTCTAGGCACTCCACTGTTTTACTATGTTTGTAAATTACCTCCAATCCACTCATAAAATTACCACTCTCATCCAATATGCTGATGACTCTACCCTCCTCCTCATTTAGAAAAACTCATCTACGTAACTGTCAGCTAATTCTAAATCCTAAGGAAAAAATGAATTGCTTCTATTCACTCCCAAATCTCTTTTCTTCAATAAAGCACATCTAACAATTACATCTTTAAACCATGCAGATATTGACATAGTAGCAAACATCAACTTACTAGGCATAGCAATTGACAATTAAAAATTTGACAACCACACCCGGCTAGCCATAAAGAGGAACAACCAGAAACCAGCCATGCCAAGAAATATCTACCCTCAATTTATGTCCTCCCTATGTTTTTCTATGCTGCTTCCATTTTTGACAGTCAATGAGTTGGAACTAAAACTTCTAACAAGTCTAGAATCCAATAGCCACATTCCCACTAACCACTGCTATTGATCCTATTACTGTATATCCCTCAATGAGTGAAATTGGTTTGAGCTAAGTCATTACCTCACACATTCTCAACTAGAAGTAACCCATAAACTAAATTATCACCCCAATAAGTGTCCAGATTTAACCAGTCTCCTACAACCATAGTCACTGGATTGTCAGCTACACTCAAAGGATAAACTGTTGCCAGACATAAGTAACTCAAATAATTCTGGCAAGGATACCCTCTGTTTCAGCTGAATCTCAAAAAATAGGAATTCTGTTCCACACCAGCTAAACAAAATGAAAATCATTATTCTGTAAAAACTGAGCTAAAAAACGACACCTATAAAATTCATGGTTATGTTGCAGCTTAACTCCATGATAATACAAAGTCTGTATGGGTCTATATTATATAGACAAAACTTCAAAATCTCGAAAGCTGACATGAGCGGAAATGCAGGAAATTTAAATTGCTATTGTGGGGGTCTGCACCCCCCAATCCCCCTGCTAAATATATATTCTAATGCCGAGATCGCACTATAGTGAGGAAAGGGCAAATTTTCCAGTCCTCACTGTACTGCAATTTCTCAGTAGCGGTTATGATGAACGACATTTATGACTTTTAAGCCATTCAAGATTTTGATTTTTCATTGAGCTAATAGGGACCCATCTGTACTACTCGACTAAGTTTTTTCCTCCAAACATACAGTGAACACACTACCTCTAATTCCTGTTATACTCTGCATTCATTTTCCTTTTCCACTCTAGTTACTTAATGTAAAAAAAGTCGGTATAATTGCAGTAATTCTTTCATGAAATGATATATGTGTAACACTTGTATAAAACATGTGTAATGATTTATAAATCTATGTATTAGACTTGTACATTTTGTCATGTAATTAATTATGCCTGCCTAAACTGCATCTCTAAGGAATCTTCTATATTGCTATGGAGCTTTTCTCCCTGGTTCTCCACTGATAATGGGTTACCCACCCAGTTGGACTTTCCCAGTAAATGCAAAAATAAATAAAATAATGTACACTAAACACCATCTGCACACAATGTTTGCAATGACTTTCCTTCATTCAAGAAGAATGCTTTAAAGTACACATATAACTTAACTTTTTATAAGCTGATGCCTGAAGACAAATTTGTCATTTTGATTCTCATTTGAGTAAAAAAAAAATCCATATTTCATCCACTTGGAAATTATTTCTTTTAATCTCAATCATTAAAAAATATGTTATTTCCAATGTTGTTAAGATGAGTGAATTCAGTACTGATGATTGAATCTCCCTCTCTCTTAGATTCCAATATTCTGTAATTTAGTTTTAGCTACAGTGAAACAACAGAGCTTTGCACAGTGATAGACAACTTACATAAAAACGAAAACAGCTATAAAATACAGAGTTATCATAAAATGTGCATGACTCTGGTGGCAAAAGAGTCTCATTAATGTAGCTATGTACCACACTTTTTTCTTAAGCAAAGATGGCATGAAACATAGAATCCCCCTGATGGGATACTTCAGGTTTTCTCATAATGTTCTCTGCAATAGTGGTTTTGCTGAGCATATACATGCCATTAACAGTAAAAATGTTGTTAATCCTCAGGTCATCTCCACTATACTTTATGATATGCAAAATTCATTATTCTCTAATAATGATTGATGGCTTATTTAAAAAACAATAAAGGCACATCACGTCTCCCTTTATAATGTTATTACTCCATAACAGAAGTTTGTTTCATAACGTCAGGCTATCTTGTTCATAAGGACATATCTGGTTCAAATATAATTTATACAATTAGTGTCCTCCTATTATTTCATGTCTGACATGTTTTGAATAGTAGCTGCTAGCAATTAACATGCTGTAATAGGTTACAAGCCTCCAATTAAGTAAATTTAACTTATGTTTAAAAATACCATATCAGAAAAAGAAATTAAACTTCAATAACAGTACATATAAGAAAAATAGAATTTATAAAATAAAGTCACCAAATTCTTTATCTGTAGTAATGCACACAACAAAAATATCACTTGTGAGATGTTTAAAAGTCACCCTATGTTGTTTAAAAGTGTTACTATATATTTAAACTTGAAACAGTTTGCGTAAATTCTGTAGTATCTCTTTTATAAGCTTGCTAATACTGCAACATAGGCTGAAGAAAACCATCAATAAATATCAACACCAGTTCAATATATTAGCTAACAATTGTGAGAGTAAGTCATACTGGAGGCCTGAATAAACCATTATGAATTTCAAGAAGGCTATACACTGCAAATATTAATGGTAGATGGTACTCATCAAAAATGAATTGTTCAACAGTAGTCAAACACCCATGAACCAGTTCAGACAAATATTCATCTAATTCTTTCCTCTACCTATCACCCTTATGATATTTACAACAAATAGAAAATTACTAACAGTGATGTCCTTAACCCCTAAAGGCCATAACAATATTATCCCCAGTGTCTCTGAAGAAAAATACCTAGATATCACACTAGACCATTGATTCATCTTTTCCATCCATACTGATAAAATTGCCACTAAGGTTTCATTGCAACATAAACTGTTACCACATTTCTCAACAGTATATCCTACCCCATTAGCATTTCATTCAGCTTATAATATACACAAACTACAGTCTCTTGAAAATGGTAGATTTGCAAACTTAGTTAACTGTAGAAAACACCATTGTAATGTACCCAAGTCTATTGACTGGCTCCCTCTTACTGTCAGTGCAATACTTCTGATCTGTACCTAATATTTAAAATAATAAATGCTGGCTACTATCCCCAATGAAAAGAACATTACAGCTAAGGGAACAAGCCTATTCTTTAACTATAAATGTTGTAGAAAACCTTTTACTTGTTAGACTCCTTTTTAAGACAACAACTAGGGGAAAAGGCATTGCCAAATTGGGCCCTGCTATTTGGAATAAACTACCAAATGAAGTAAAAAAAAAAAACAAACAAAAAAAACAAACACACCCTAACAGCATCAAACTGATCCAGAAAGAGGGGGTGGAGCCTAGATGGCCAGCTAAGTGCATCACTTTTTCTGACCTCTATAAAATTAATATAATAGACAGGAAATATACATATATATATATATATATATATATATATATATATATATATATATATATATATATATATAATATGTATGCTTAAATTTTATAAAGTGTAGTTAGTAATAGTCTAAATGTTAACTTTACAAACTTTGAAGTTTTTATTCCAAACAATTCCTGTCAAATCTTTGAGACTAAACTTGAAGGAAAATGAACAGCCCCAAGTCTTCACAATCTGATGCTGCAATGAGAAAAGAACTGCAGCTGGTGTCTTCCACTCTACAGTCACCATCACTGAAAATAGATGATTTCCAACAAAAGCTGGAGAAATTAAATGAGAATAGTTCTAAACAAACTGACGTTTTTAAGAGACCTTTTTCAACAACATCAAAATAAAACAATGGACATGGAGACAGCCATATCCAACACAGATGGAAGATTGAAAGAAGACAAATTGCACATTGGCTTTCATCTCAAACAAAACACATGGCTAATGAATAAAATTGATGAAGTTGAAAATAGGGATGCAATATTCAAAATTTCAGCATACCAGAGAAAACAGAAGTTTTGAATAACTGGATTCCAAAAATTTTAGACTTGCAAGAAGAGCTTTCATTTGGTACAGAAAGAGTTCATATGGCAATTGGTAAGCCAGTACTCACATCCCCCACAGCAACACTGAGATCTATTGTTGTAAAATTCCTCTATTATCTTGATAAGGAACTACTTTTAAAAACAGCTTGGAGGAAAGCCCCATTAAAATTTTACTTAAACCCCATCAGATTTGACAACAACTATTCTGCGAGAATTCTGGAAATGAAGAAATGTTAGGCACTGGTTAAACATCTGAAATAATACATCAGAGCCCAAATATTGTATCCAACAAAAATCAAAATACATCTTACTTCTGGTACACAAATCTTTAATAACCTAGATGAAGCTATCTCCTTTATAACAAACAGTAACCTAACAACCATCCCAGAGGATAATGACTTTTCCCTGTCTTCTTTAAAGAGAACATCTGAGAAAAATAAATAGAATGATGTCAAAAAGAAGATACAAAAAACCAAGACTTCAGCTGCCACAACAAATTCATCTATCAAAGAATCAACTGGTAAATAAATAATCAAATCTTGTTATTTTTTTTTAGGTAATGATTAATGTCTCTTAATTTATACTTACTGCTCCATTATGGTAATTAATGCTGTTCAAATATTTAACACACAGAGCAAATAATTAACTTACAGCAATAATATTAAGGAATTGCTTAAAAATGTTTAATCTCATTGCATACTGAGATAATTTATAGTCAGAAAAAAAAAACAAAAACAAAAAACTGAGTTGACTTCCAATAAAGCACTATTAGTAAATCTAATATACGCAGCTGCTTCTTTAAGTGAGTTAGGGGAGGGCTGCATGCTGCATACATGTATAAATCTGTATTAAAATACTAATGCAGCTTGTTTAAACAACTGCATAATATAAAGTGTCATGATAACTTAATTACATTCGAAAATCGGTGTTTTTTCATTTATTTAACCTTAAATGCTCAGTTTAATATTTTATTAATATTAGAGTGTATGTTACACTTTGTAAAACTAGGAAACACCCACTAGTAAACATGGCACCATTTTTTAGCTTTATGTTTCCCTTTTTCCTCACTAAGCCATTCTTTACTCAAAGAATTTTGTTCAAATTCAAGGTGAAGCTTTTTCCTACCACCTCGAGATGACTCTCAAACTGTTTTTAAACTGTCTTGTCTTTCCTAAGGCTTTTGGAAGCTGTTGGTCCATTTTGCTATGTTGCACCCTACAGTAAGTATAGGGAATAGTATTGGAGATGAACCCTTAACTTCAAACTTCCTAATTAAAGCTGAAAACTCTCAGACTGCTGCATTTAAGTAAGTTAGATTCTTTTATTTATGTAGCCGTGGTGGTACAGCGGTAGTGTTGTTGCTTCACAGCAAGAGGTTCTCCTGTTTGATTCTCGGCTGGAGTGCCTTCTGTGTGGAGTCTGCATGTCCTTCCCATGGTTGAGTGGCCTCTGAAAGACATGCATGAATGGGCGTGCCTTCACTGAAGGTTGGGCTGACAACTCGGCACCATAATAATCGACTGCCAGTCATGGCGACCCCTAACTGGAAAAAGACAAACAAGATTCTTTTATTTATGTAAGAAATTACTATTTTTAAACTGATGTTTAGAATTTGGAAAATAACAGTTTAATATCCTTACTAATTTAAATTAAAGCTGACAGAAACAAGTATAAGCCTATATCAGTCCAGACTTAGAAGCATAAATATACACACAATTTAAAGTCTCTAGTAGTGTTTTCTGATTATGTAATGTTTGAAGACAACAAACTGGGCATGCTTTTGAGAACATTTTGTTATAACTGTACACTCAGGCCTCAGTGCCAAGGGTTTTCTATTAGACTTAAAAGACAAGTACAGAGTATTTGTACAGCACAACATGATTAAAAGCTTTTTCATATTGCTGCATTAGACTGGAGGGTTTATATGGGTGTTATCTAATAACATTTTTGACTAGAAAGTGTTATAGCTCTGCTAATTGTAGATATTAAGGCAGTTACATGCAAAAAAAATCACATGCTTCATTGCTATGGGGACAAGAACATGTGTGAGATGGTCCTGGATGCCACTTGTCAAACAGTACTTCTCAGAATCTTTTGCTGACAGCTCTTAAGGTGAATAAGCACACAGTTAAATGTGATTATGATACTGCAGATAGCTGCACTAAGATAGTGGCCTCAGGTCCAATCTAGTCTGCAGATATTGGCTATATAGAAGCTTTTATAAATGTAAGAATCTTGAGCAAGAAAAACTTCTAAGAATTATCTGTCTTTTATGAGGTGAATAAAAGGTGTAAACAACTAGATTTAACATAGATTAAAAATACAAGAGTTGATATTTAGAGTCTCTGGTGGTAAACTTAAAACCTGCAAGCATTGTTACATCAATACACCCTACTTAATGATAAGGTCCCTTTCCTTAATGAACATATAACTTGCTTCTGTATTACAAAGTTTGTTGAACTTTCTCTAGTATATTTAAAATATCTAAAGTAGCTACACTACAACTGAGATTGTTTACAAAACAAGAGCAAGTTAAGAAGACATTACAGAAGTAAAAGAAATAAATGGATGCAAAATGAATGATTAGAATATAACACATAATAAATTATCTGAACAGAAGATGCAGTAGAGTGTGATATAAAGAAGTTTGCTGTAATAATACAAGAAATGTAATAATCATCACTAACCTTTACTTAACAATGCTTAGTTGCTATATGACACTGCGTTATTACCATTATAAGAATAGCCTACACAAAGTGGATTTTTGCAATTTATTTATTTTATTTTACATTTGTTAACCGGGGGTGTCTGACTGAGCCGAAAAGGCCCTTTTTCAGCAGAGGCCCGGGGAGAAAAGCTCCACAAAGAAAAATTACAGACACATATAGTTATTTAGACATAATCAGTATACACACAAATTACAAGAGACATGTTTTTACAGTGGTATGCGGCACAAACAGTTACAGTGGAGAGAACAATCAAAAAAATATTAATTTTAAAAATAAAGGTAAGTAATAGATTTGTGGTGTACAGCTGAACTTTGGAATGTAGGTAGAATACATACATAGTACACAGGTACAGTACATACATTGTAGATTAGCCAGTGTTTGTTTGTAAGATTGAAAAACTATTGTCAATTGCTCTAGATTTAGTATGTATATGTTATCCACTTTCACTAGCCTGGGGAGCAATCATGGCACTGCCAACTTTGCTTGAGATGTTGCCTGATGAGGTCTTTAAAGGAGGCTTTGGATGATGTGTTTTGAATACTTGTAGGGACAGAGTTCCATTTTTTAGCCACTGAACTACTATATAGTGCATCTCCAAAGCTACTGTAGCTGTTGGTGACTTCTAGTAGTAGTTTGCTTGATGATCTAAGAGGCCTTTTGGCTGAGTGATGTTGTACTAGGTTTTTGAGGGCAGGACACTTATTGGGGAGGTAATAGATAGAATGACAGAGGCAGAGCTGATTGTAGGTTAGGAGGTTGGGCAGTTCAAGCCAGTGGAGCTGTCTCAAAGCAGTACAGTGATGAGTTCTTTATGAGCAATTTGCAGCAAAGCGGGCAATTCTGTTATAGCAAGCTTCCATTTTGCTTAGTTCAGTTTTGTTGAGATTAGCCAGAATGGGAGATGCATAGAGTAGGGTGGATAGAGGTTGGGAGCGAGCAATGGCTGATCTTGTGTTGTTGGTAAGAAATGGTTTGATACGGTAGAGTGACCCCAGTTTGGCATGTACTTTTTTAATGGTTAAGTTCAGATGACTATCAAATTTTAAGTGGGAGTCTATGGTTATTCCCAATAGTTTAGCCTGTGCCACTGGAGCAATTGGAGTAGCATTTGTGGAGTAGATAGTGAATTGACTGTTAGTGTTTTTGTTAGAACTCGTTATAATCATAAGCTGAGTTTTCTTTGGATTGAGGATAAGTTGGGCTTTGGTAAGGTCAAGGCACGGTAAGGCCATGCAACAGACAGTCCATGTAGTAAAATACAGATACATAAATGAAAGTCAGAATCTAGAGAATGTCTGTATGCTACATGGTACAAACTCATGACAACAGAAACATGAGCTCGGAATAACTTAAAATATAAAGCACTGCTTGTATGCTTGGTGTATTAGCACATCCCTCAGCAAGATGGCAGCAAGCATTCCTCATACTTAAGCTGCCGTATATTTTTTGTAGCTGGAATGCTATGTCTGATTCATGAAAAGAAAGGAATGAGGTGTTAGAGAAATTCAGAAAATGAGAAAATGTAAGTCGAGGATCATGCAACAGGAAAATATATGGGATGGATGTTCTACATATTCTCAAAATAAATAGCATCAGAATTACGCAACTGAGGAACTTAAAACTTGCTTGTACCATAAATAGTCATGTTGGAGGGCCAGGTATGTGTTTAAGAGAATACCACTTCTCTGGAATTGGCTTCTGTTCATGTGAAGCAGAATTTTTCCCTAACCCTATTCAAGCGCAGTTTGGACCAGTGGATGGGGAATCAGAAATTCATCCCTGGTCTGGAACATGTATCCCTAATGGACAGAGGCATCCTATAAAAGCTTGACCACAAAGCTCTATTCTATATATACCCCTCAGAATAATTTTAGGGTTACTAAACTTGCCTGATATGTTTGGGATTCTTGGCTAGGCCTTAAAAAGCTCCTGTGGTCACTAGCCTAGAATATATCCGTGAACCTAAGAAATGTACAGGTGGTGGGAGAAACACTGAAGTTGGTTCCCATTTTGTCAAATAGGGAGATTTGGAAAGGAAGATGGATGAATGGGAAATCAGGATAGGGATTTGGGTTGTAGAGACAAAGAGGTATATACAGAAGAGTACCGACAAACAGGACTGGAAGTGCACACACTTGGATGTGAGACATGGGTGGACAGATGGAAACAGTGGTTAGACAAGTGGCCATTAAGAGGGCTGTGCAATACATAGGATCTCGAGTGGGGCACTGTAAGAATGGGGCACAAAAAGTTGATGATGAAGTCAGATATGATCAGTTGGCATGCCATCTCCTATCTTGGCCTACATGGACGTTAAATGGATCCATCCGCATGTGATGCATCCAGGTACTCATTGGTAATGACCACATCCCCCCTTCATAACCCTAGGCTGGGAGCTGACTAGTCAGGTGAATCTGCAGTTTGCTTTAAAAGGCTATCCATCACATATTTGGCCAACTCTCTCTCTCCACCATAGCCTCCACCACCTGCTGTATATCAGGATTGGTCATCTCAGGCAACATCATGGGTTAACTGCTATTGAGGGTGCAGATCCCCCTTCAATAAGGTGCACCAAACCTCTTCACCCTCATTTACCTCAGCCATACCTTCAACAAGGGCTGGTATGGAAAAGTATCCTAATTAAGAAATTTCATTATCCTGAGTTGCAGTAAGGAGACCGGGTCTGTATCATATATTCGAAGTTTGAAAACTGAACATTAAATAATCGAGTTTAAATGTTTGAAGTTTCAAACATCAAACATATGATTAAAAAAAAAAAAAAAGAAAGGGAAATTACCTGACTGTTGTAAGCAGGGGGCAAGCCCTCATGCACCCCTCACACTCCTCGCTCTTTAAATATACCAACTCCGAGACTGCACTATAATGTGATAAAGGGAAGATTTCCCTTACTGCACTGTAGTGCATGTGGGAGTTGGTATATTTAAATAGTTGGGGGTTTGGGGGATGCAGGGGGGCTTGCCCCCTGCCTATAACAGTTAGTTTTGGGTTTGGGTTTTTTTTTTTAATCATGTGTTCAATGTTTGAAACTTTGAACATTTAAATTTGATTATTTTACTTTCAAAGTTTTCAAACATATGATATAGACCCATAGACAACATGGTGATGTATCCAAAAGTGCATCTAGATTGGTAGTGGACTGAACACATTTAACCTACATGTCGGCTTTTGTGATGGGAGCTAACCATGGCTAGCTGCAAGCCTGTACTGTCTTCTGTTAAAGGTAGTACAATCTTGATTCATGCACAGCCCTTGCTGAAGGAGAAACATCACATTAGAGATGATATAACAACAGATACAAAGCCATTAAGATATCACATTATTTCAGCATCAAGCAGCAAGCAAGCATGTGTCCTCTATACATATGTTAAGATATGTGCAAATAATGTGGAACAGATAAACATGGGGAAACAGCAGGTAGAATACTCTGTATACCCATCACAGATCAGGGCCTGGCACCCCCCACCCACCCACACACACACACACACCGACAGTGTATTAGGAGTATTACTTATAGCGCAACCACCATCTCCATCTGACAAAACAAACCAAAGTCCAAAGATGAGCTTGACCAATACTTGTCAGTAACAACAAATCTTCCAAAAATAAAACAGGATAAAACACAAGCTTAATGTGAAAACATAACAAAATGTATCAAGACATTTCTAGGCATTCTTACTTATCCCCCACTTCCCATGCATTGAGACCATTAAGGCTGTTGCATTGAAATTATACCATCACTTTTCTACCAGCCTCATTATACCTATCAGTGATAAGCTACATCATACCAGGCATCTACTTTATATTTTAATGTATCATCATAGGGACCCTGTAGATGCTCCCTAAAATGCCGTCAAGGAGATGAAGCATAATTTTGTTCTGCTTTCTTCACTATGCAGGTTCTCCCTGGGGATCACTAGCAGAAGGTGTCGTACTCTCAAAGTTCTTACTAGAAAAATTAATTTGAAGTGTTCTTTTAATGATGTAGGTAAAATAAGTTAGACTAAAGTGTCTAGAAAACCCAGTATGTTTAACATACTATTTATTCCACAAATGTTGTCATGTGAAACGATTTGACAAAAACAAATTAAGGGTACGTTAAACAAACCCCCATATTATCAGGTTTATAAGCTCACTAAAGAGGAAAAAGAATACATGACAAATATGATGAATGATGCTTCAGTAAGACACATGACAGCAGATAAGGAAAGGGTTTAATTATTTGAAGTCTTCGTGTTATGTTGACAACTGCTTGAAATGTAATGTCAAATATATATGAGCATGAAAATGTTACACTGGGTTTGTTCCATAGCAGTTACCAGTTTATTGATGGCATGTTTTATGACTGGCTTTTATTGTCAGATGTTTGTATTTTTTTAAAGTTGAATATCTCAAAACCAATGTCATTTTTGGAGTACTTGGATTCATAAATTATTATACAATCCATTGCTCACATATAGGGTGCCCATTACAAACTTTTCAGTGTGTGTGTGTTTCTCTCTCTCTCTCTCTATATATATATATATATATATATATATATATATATATATATATATATACATACAGAGAGAGAGAGAGAGATACACACACACACACACACAGATGAGAGAACATTTAATGATAGCTATATTTTTCAAAATTCCATCATGTATCAAAGATACATTTGAGTTTTTAGACAAAATTATAGGCTATGGTATTTATGAGAATCATGTGTTAGTTATTGTTGATGTAAAAGCTTTATATACATATATATCCAATTTGGAAGGTTTAGAATATGATACAGTTAACAGCCAGCTCTAGGTTAAATAGCTTGGAGATAAAATTTTAACAAGCAGGATTGGATTAGATTTCAAATAATAGTTATTTCATTTTCCAGAAGAGTCTTTTTAAAAAGAAAGGTGGTGTTACACTACGGGCAGCTATGGACCCCAGGTTACAACAACATTTTTATGGCTGAATGGGAAGCTAAGTATATGTATAATTCTCCTTTTTGGAAATTCCTTAATTTTTATGTGTGTTTATAAATGATATTTTTAAATAATGGTTAATGATATACATTATTTAGATAATTTTAAAATATATTTAAATAGCTGTAGTTATTTACAATTGATATTTATTATTAATATAAATATGATTAAGTATCTGCACATTCCAGTTTTAAATAAATATTGTAATTTAAGAACTGGGATTTATAAAAAGGAAGTTAAAGGCAATTAATTACACTTTAGTATATGCATCTAAGCTATATTAAGAGTAACACAGTAAAAAATCAAATGGTGCAAACCCATTGATTGACTACTTTAGATGAGCATTTTAAAGAATAAATCATGAACATTTTTAAATAATTTTATATTGACAATATTCTGAAAAATGCTATTTGATTTGGCTAAGAATGTAAGGTATAAAAAAAAAGACGCTAATGTACCTATTACAATTTGAGAGAAAAATAGCAAAGAAGTATTGAAGAATAAAAATAAAATATTAGAAATATTAATGAGACTATGATTTTTACCACATACTTTAGAATCTTAGTTAATTAAAATGTCAAAAACAAATGGAGAATTTTTAAAAGCTAAAGATAGAATAAGTAATAAAATAGGTGATATACACTGTATTACAAACAGGAGAGAGCTATTTAATTTACAAGAAAGGGACACAGGAATATGAAAGAACTATTTAATATACATGAAAGGGACATGGGATCTCATACTACTACTGTCGGCTGCCCAACAACACTATCGCCCTGGTCAAAGGGTGAAGGCTGGTCAACAACACTATTGTCACTGCTTAAAGGACAAATAGCAGGAACAGCACTGCCATCATAGGCAACTCACCACCATATCAGTGCATGATCATGTTTTGCAGAAAGCAACACATGATAAACATCTTGCACGTAGCACCAAGGTCATAATTAAGGATACCCCAAACTCATCCAGGGAAGGGAAATGGCTTTCAGCAGGCCAAGTGCTCACTTGGTAATTTATGTCTGGGACATGGTGGCGTTGAACCTTTCCATAGCAGCTCCTCTCTAATTACTACCGACTGATGTCATCAGCCATCATTCCAGTGGGTATCCTGCATCACCTGGAAATGACAAGAACAGAAAATGGGGGGGAAGGGTGGTTTGGTATGAAGCATTGTATTTTCCAAAATCTAACTAATTACATACATATAGCTAAAATTTTCACTTACCATCAAGGTGGTTGTGTGGTATCCTATAATGCAGGAAGACTGACTTTGTATGCCAGATATGAAAATAGTGTGCATTTTCAGGATACTGGGTGGACACTTTGGTGATAAACCCTATGCATTAATACACTACCTGGCAGTTGAAGGAATGTTACCCATACCTGTTTCAGTCCCACTTCCTTCATGGTCCCTATGTGGCCCTAAGGGCAACATGAGTGCAATCCCTTGTATCAAGCACTTCAGAGAAATTTCCCATTCTGTAGAAGGCATGTATAGTTCTGACTTGGTCCTGCTGTGAATCTGACAGGTAAACATATGAATCTGCTGAAGAACCCTCAAGGCTGAAACTTGAGAAATACTCAGTTTATACTCAGTCTGTCTCAGGAATGTCACTTTGGCAAGTATAGTGATGGCTTTACATACCTTAGTATCTTCAAGGACAGGATGGCCATGCATCCCCCTAGCTCCCATCTCTGAGCCATATAAATTCACTAAAACTCTTACAACATTAATGTCTACTCAAACTCTACCAAGAATTACTTGATTATAAAAGTTATAATGTGCTAATTTGTCTGTATCTGTGGCTTCTTTATTGTTGAGCACCACTGGTTGTCTGTTGTTTTCTCTTGAGCAAGACAAGCAGCTTACATTGAGAAATAAATAGCTCAGATAATACAGCAAGCCTCTTAACCAGTTGCAATGTAGGTTATAAAAGGCACAGCTTCACTTATTATAACATCTGTTTGCATGGCACTGAAACACAGATACAATGAATAAATAAATAAGATATATAGGTCTCCTTAAGAAGACTGAAATCTCAGTAGAACGACTTTTATAAAGCCAAGATGACAATACTGAATATTCAGATGTCTGAAACCCCATGTTAATGACACCCAGAAGATCAAATGGCTAGAGTGCTGACAGTTGCTTACCTTAGCTGAGTGGAAAAGGAAATATGCTCAGTATTGCACTGTAGTGCAGTCTTGGAGTTGGTGTATTAAATTTGCAATGGATTGGGGGGCAGAGTCCCCCATGAAGGGGTGCAGCCCCTTGCAAATATGTACACTTTTAAATTAATATGATTGTAAACATTTATTTCAGATATTTATAATGAATATTCATGCAGGTGGGTCTACACATTTCAATGAATATTAAGTAGGATGTTGTATTACTTCGTGGGTATTGGTTTGTGGGTATGGTTTAGAAGAGAGTTAGGTAGCTGTTACGTAGATTTCTAGTGATATGGCAGTATGGCAATAGGAAATGTTTCTTCATGTTTTGGACATTTTTAGTGCTGGATTGATATCAGTGTTTGCACTAGAAATATACGGTTGCTGAGACACTGTGGACGATTATGGTTGCTACTGTGATGGATTTACTTTGCATGTCTGCATGTTTTTTGTAGTTTATGTGGGATTCAGTTTTATGGATTATTGTCAAGTGAAAGTCAGGTAATTGAAGCTTCAGTCTTTTGATATTCTGAATTGCGGTCTTGGTTATTTGACAGTCAATTGCATGTTTTTTTCTGGTTTGTGAAGTAGACCCTTATACATATATCATCACAAACAGGTGGGAAGAGGGTTCATTGGTATAAAAGGTTATGAGGATGTGCTCACTTGCATCTCATTTGCTGTTGATTTCCATAAACTGATTGAATGTGGCCATGTCTAAGTGCAGCTGTCCAATATTTATGACAACAAGGTTGTGCATATGCATAACCTCCTCCGATTGCCTTTCTGCATGTGTAATGATTATAGATACCTCCCTAGAACTGTGTGTAATAAACTTCTTGTATGGAAACTCTGTAGAAATGGTGTGACTGCAGTGACCAGTGGTAAAGTCTCTAGTGATGGACTGTGGCAAAACAGTGCAGTCCTGTTTTCTGAAACATACTGAAACTATGAGGATACTCATAAGAAACAGTACTTAACCAACGTGCTAATTCTGCCGTGCTTTCTTACAAAACATGGGATTGCAAAGAGAAATGAAGAGCAACTAAAAGTGCTTTATTAGAATGGTAAGGAATGTAGTTGTTTTCTATGTGAAAATGGTTCTAACCTTCTGCAGACGTGCCCTCCTCACCTCAGTCTATTGTACTGAAGCAATAAAAGGAGAACAACACATGGTTTTATATACAAATAAAATCAAGCAACAAAGAAATCAAAACTGTATTAGCATATGGAAGGGCAAAGAATAAACTAAACATCAAAGGAAAAAGACAGGAAAGTCTAGCTTAAAACGTGCTTGAAAGTACAAAGGAAGGCAAATAAAAGCAGTGCATAATATTTTAAATGGACACATGACCAAACTAAAGAAAAGACTCATACTGAGACCATGGAAATGAATAAGCACAGTTTGTGTACAGTAGCAAGGTTGTAATTTGGATTTTAGCTGAAGTAAATACCATAAACATGGGTTACAAAATACAACGCATATTGATTATATAACTGCTGTTTTTCTAATTAATATTGGTTAAGTTTTTCAATTTATAGCAAGTAGCTTTGTGGTGGTTATACCATCTGTTTTATAACATAGTTTATCACTTTCACTAGAATTTCACATGCATATGTTATGTTTTATTATAGCAATAACCCAGGCCTGGGTGTGGGTAATGCTGGATTTACCCACGGTTGGTGTGGTTTGGTCAAAAGGGTGAAGCCCAAGTGGCCAAACAAATCCAACCGTGGGTAAATACAGCATTACCCACACCCAGAAGTGGGTTATTGCTATTATTCAATGACATTATTTAAGAAAAAAAATAATTACTTTTCTTAAATAATGGCATTGTATAATGCCTCCTTGCTGCCCTTCCGCAGCTGTCTGGTATTCTGCGGCAGTTCTGATGTACTGCGCATGCATATGCCTACGCAGTGCATCAGAGCTGTGGGCAAATGCAATGGAGAAAGCAAGTTCTCTGTTGCTTTTTACAAACTGTTTTGCTATGTTAAATGAGTTTAACATAGCGAGATAGCTTTAAAAAAAGCAACAGAGAATCTCCGTTTCTTTTTTAAAGCTGTCTTGCTATGTTAAACCTATTTAACATAGAAAGACAGTTTTGAAAAAAGCAATGGAGAAAGCAAGATCTCCATTGCTTTTTACAAACTGTCTCACTATGTTAAAGGAGTTTGACATAGCAAGACAGCTTTAAAAAAAGCAAAGGAGAATCTCCATTGCTTTTTATAAAGCTGTCTCGCTATGTTAAACTCGTTTAACATAGCGAGACAGTATAAGCAACGGAGATCTTGCTTTCTCCGTTGCTTAAAAAAAAAGTTATAGTAATGGAAAAAGTCCGGGTGACTAGACCTTTTTTCCATTACTATAACTGATTTACAATGTGTACGCTGACCGATCAGCATGCACGTTTTTGAATATTAATGGCGGTTCGTTGTATAATTGCCTTTAAGCCCATGTGTCTACTTTTCCCCATTTTCCATAGTTCGAAAAGTAAATACTTAATAGTCATTTATGTATAGACTCCACAGTAATCCAAAATATGTTTGTTTTATATATATATATATATATATATATATATATACATTTTCAAATATTGGAAGCTCAGAATCCTGAACATTGTTTTCGTGAGATGAAAATAATGAAAGTTGAAATCCTGAATCACAGACTGTCCCAAAAAAAAATGTTAACTTGTCTTTTTATTTCTGTGGTCATAGCAGTGTCACCACCAATGTTTCCTTCTATGACACATTATAAAGTGAAGGTGCCAAGTTATTCTTTACTGACATTCTATACATTGACCTTAGCGAGGACTTGAAACTATATCATTATAATTTATTATTTCTAGTCTGACTTTGCGTTCATTCAATTCTCATAACCAGCTAGTTGTTATGAAAAATATCCTTGAGACAGAATCGTGACTCCTCCTTCACTAAATCATTGCCTGTTTCCTGAAGAAGCTCAGAGATCTTTTATATTCAACACTTTAAAAAAGACTCAATGTAGTATAACATGACATTTTAACCAGTCAAGATATGCTTAAAAAGGAAAAAAAATCCGCTGAAGTCCTATATGGATATTTAAGGTACCCTTTCTCCTCTAAGAAGGGGTGAAGTTATACTTTTAGCAGAGGTGAAGCGCTTGTCATATCTGTGACACCTCTAGTGCTTTAACAAAAAAAATTCATAATCCTGGAATCCATATCATCATTTGTCCAAAGACCCCTGACAAAACAAATACACACACGCAGTGCTACCATTTTGTTAAACACACAGATTCATACACACTACCATAGATAATCATGAACATAAAAACATATCAGCATTCCAGTCAGTATTTTATTTATTTATTTATTGACATTTGTTGACCAGGTTAGTCCAACTGGGATTTTGTCCCATTTTCAGTGGAGACTCGAGGAGAAAAGCTCCAGAATATCAAAAAATGTTGCTGGCAGCATGGAAACATTCATGTTCCCATCCCATATGAGCAGCAGGAAATCCCAACACTCACTCTGAAACACAACATAGACTTTTGAAGCAGTCTACTACCTCTCATTTCTGAATATCCAGACATCTAAAAAAAGGATGGCAGGTTTAAACCCCTTTTACAGTGATCACTAGCCTGCCCTAGCAGGCTCTTTCTCCCCCCAATCCTTTACAATTCCTTAACCAACTCTTTCAAAAATAATGACAGATAAACATTAAACAAATCTAAACCTGTACCAAGAACAATCCCTATCTTCAAATCCCCTATATTCAGTGACATACAAGCCTAATTTGCTTAGGGCCCTTGGCATTCTATGATTAATGAGCATTCTAGCTCTCCCAAAAACCATAAAAATATCCATGTCTCCACACTAACCTAGACACAATCTGAAACCACACATTCTCCATCCCTAGAAATATCTGCTTCAAATCTAACAAACAAGTAAACATTCTGCCTGAAAATATTCATTTTGGCAGGCAACCAAAATCATTACCCACTAAAAGAACAACTGAAATGCAGGGTACACCTAATGGCTGCATGTATCTCCTCAAATTTTGCAAACAAATTCTGCCACCTGAGACCTCGAAAACCATGCTAAGAAACCTTCCATCTGTCCTAGTCCAAACCCAGCATACATCCATCCAGCTGAATTAAGAATCTCTTCGCCACAAAGAAAACAAAAGTGTTGCCTAACAAGACAACATTTACACATGCAAGATAAGAACAACAATGACCAAAATGGCAAGCACAACAATCTAATGTAAGATAAAAAACCTTTAAGTGAGTACCTGCCCACCTTATGTATCAACTCCTCTGATTTCCCTCTTCAGCCAAAGCAGATGTTCTTCCTATCCTAAATGAATGAACTGAAAACCCATCTCCCCCAATACCCTGACTCTCCAATTCAGCCCTAATCATCAATGTAAACTGCCCTGCTGCCCCTTCAATCTTGCTGTCACTGAAATGAAAAAGAACAATCTCCAGGAGCACTACCACTCACTCTTTGCAGCTGTCTAGTCCACAGTACTGTACACAGCCACTGGTCACCACTACAGTGCAACATAGTCTGCTGCCTTTCCTATCTAATTAGTTTTTAACTGCCATGAATACATCATCACCGATGAGTCAGTAATGCAAATATCTGCCCATTGCAATGTTCCCAAAAACTCCCCGATTCTAAAAGCTCCCATATACATAAATACCAGCAGAGAAACCCACACATTGTAATCTCCCTTAATAGCAAATGCTTTTTTAAAGCAAATGACCATCCACTCTAGTACCATTACCTCTCTCCCACCCTTAACCAACCTATTCACAATCCACGCTTTTATAGAATCTCTTAACCCTGCTAACCTAGCAGCTGCACTGATAAATGAACCTTAGCTGATCTAGCTGCTTCACATTGAAACCTCTGATGAACCACATACCTCATTACCAAACCGAATGACCACTTTCTCTTCCTCAATGGTAATTGCCTTATAAAAGAACAGAATGCAGTGAATGCTATATTGTATGCATTCCATGTGGAATTTGAGCATGACTTCTGAATCAGCAATCCCACTACAGCCTTCCAAAGTTCCACATGTTCTCTGCCACTGGTTCTTGCCTTACATTTGGTGCTAAAGATCGAAACCTGTGAAGCTGAAGGCTCAGCTAACTCATTAAAATACCCAGGAACATGCCTGGCTGAAAAACTAAAATTCATTAGCAAACTTTGTAAAAATTAAATTCCTCAAAACAATGAAAACCAAAACTGACCTGGCCATCTTCTTCACTCAAATCTGCACAACCACTTTGTTTTCAGACAGAAACATCAAACTGTTGTTCTTCAACTTCTCCTTCCAAACCACTGACACTGCCCAAACTGGCATTATCTCCAAACACGTCACATTCTTCCACCCTTCATTGAGACACTTTGCGGATCAACTCAGCCCAAACCATTCACAGTCAAACAATGTGCCCATCCCTTGTGTCCCTACCACATCTGTAGACAAATGTAACTCCTCATTCAGCAACCACTCTTCCTGCAAAAAACACATTCCATTAAAATGTGACAAAATCACTGACTATAACTTCAAATCCTTCTTCAACAACTCGATAACCATGCGCTAACTGTGTTTACTTCTCCTCCCTGTCAACAGATCTCTCAACAAGTTTGCAGTCAATCTATAAAATGTTCTCCCTGGACCTACCACTCTTCATGCAAAATTCAACAGGCCAAGCAATCCCATCAACTCCCTGGCTCCCACATTCTCTCTTCCATTGACCAGATCAGTCTTACCCCTTAACTTACTTAGTTTGTCAGTGGGCAAACAAAATAAATGCCTCTGCACATCTACAGTCATAACCAAAGAATTCAACACTTTGTCCTTCTAGCTTATCCTGAGCTAAAAAAAACAACTATGGTGGTACACATGTCTTTAAATGTCACTATCCTGGCCTCCTTTCCTTACCTTCCCCCATCAAAAAAAAAAATCTGATCAAGTGATAAACCACTTTTTGAAAATGTCCTGTTTCTGCAAAATCCAAAGCAATGTTGCACCAAATTTTTCAAGTGGAACATAAGCAATAGTTCAGCCCATTGGCATGACCTTAAGAAAATCATATTTTCCTCCCACACACTTGCCAAGCAGTGGCCAGTGCCCTCTCCTCCGTTTGGCAAGAGCAGAAAAGCCATTTCTATATCCTGTTTTGCCAACCAGGGTCACAAAAAAACTATATCATCCATATAGGCATATTAAACTTGTGAATCTGATCTGGCAATGAAGTCATTTACTGATCCCCGTCGGGGAATAATAAATGATGAATGGCTTCTTTTTTTTGGGACTAAGACCAGAGGCTGAAATGTGATTACTTGATGCTATATCAAAAGGACATTGCTGTTTTCCAGACCTTCTAGCATAAAGCTGTCAACAGTTGAACTGGTACGTTTTACATGTGAAAATATCGGGCGCATTCTTAAGCATTGTTTGAAATAGTAGCAGTAATGCTATGAATAACAAAAGTGTGACTACAAACTAGCATGCTGACCATAAAATGTAAATGCTGTGCAATAAAAATGTGATTAACAAAATAACATGATGGTATGGAAATGTACAAAAAGGATGTGATAAAGTAAATGCTAGAACAGCAGAATCAGAAACCTGTTTCTGTCACTACCAAGACAGCCAAATGAATGACATTGGTGGATGTGAATGAACTGAAGGAGCAACTAGAATCTAGGAACATGCTCTGACTTACTGAAGATAATAAAAAAGGAAAAGAAAGGGTAAAAGCAGACTTTTACCATGGAAGCAACAAATAGGCAGACGTTTAATGCAAGCAGGGCAAAAAGTCTCAGCACTAGAAGAACACAGGAAAGGGAATCAATCGTTAAAAATAAAAATATATATTATAAAAGTGTCACAGAACTTTAGAACAGATCAAGATGTTTCATACAATATATCCAGCAATAAGCACAAGCAGAAAAATGTAACGGAAATGTAGAAAAATATAAAAGAAAGGAACTCGATAATACACAACATTTTTTTAGAACTTTGGTAAAGGTAACTACAACAGTAGCTGCACAACCTAAAAAGAAGTCATTAATACATGTTACAACAATGTTTATGAAGATCCTGTTGACCATAATAACAAAGATGTCAAATAGAAGAAGTAAAAGACACAGAGTAAGAAGTGACATCATTCAGTATATGGCAAAAAGTGAAATAGGAGACAAAGAAAATGAGAAAAAGTTAGGAAATGCATCTAACTGGGAACACCAATTACAGATGAGGCATCCAACATCTGGCTGAAAATGTTAACATATTTACCCTTGAGTAAAAATTACTTAAATACACACCCCGAATAGACACCAGCTTGGTTAACAACTGGAAAGCAAACCTATATGTCTTTTTAAAAACTATATACAAATAACTTGCCTTCCAGCATCACATACTTTAATAGTCATTTAGATAAAATGCAGTTATGGCAGTTAAACAGAAAGGTAAAAGAAAATCATACAGAAGAAAAACATATTTGTTATTAAATAAGCCATAATAGAGAGAGAGATTAAAAAGAGTAGAAAATAGGTATGGTATGGGTAGATTGTAAAAAAAATCACAACATTTCACAGTCATTAATTAAGTAATGGTTACAGATGTATAAACTGTGGTAGCCATTTGAAATATTTTGACCCACATTAGCAAGTCCCTTAATGCTGAGGCTGAATGGCCAAATATCCAGACTAATACATATTAAGTCTGAGATAGTCATTTCTTGGAATATTCCCTTTTCTCCAGTCTATGGTGATCCCAGAGTTTGTGTGTGTTTGTGTACATACATATACAGATAGATACATACATATTTCTATATGTTCCTAGGTGTATACTATACTAACGACCATTAGGGACCTTGTAAGCCTAGGTGTGCAATGCAGATGTGACCCACAAATTTGAAATATATAGGGGTAATTTACTTGTACTAACAGCCTATATCTATCAGAGATATAGGCACCAGACCAGGGGTGAATTTCTGATTAGCAATACATTGGTCCAAGTTGATCCTAAATAGGGTTACAGGGAAACATCTCTCTCTCTCTCTCCAACATATCCTATTTACATCCCAATCAAAATTAATTTTTTTGATCTAGTAGTTCTAATGCTATTTGTTTTTATGAAATACAGAAGGCTTATCAAAACAGTGTCCAGGAATGAAGTGTCTACCAGGCAAAGATCATATCCAAGAAACCTGTATGATACAGAATAAAGAGACATAGCTTTCAGGCAGTCAGCATAGGACATTGTGTTTACCCCCTGTTTTCTTTTTGTAAGGAAGCTTTGTGGATGTGGCAGTTGCTGCATGTGTCTGGTCAGGTACATACCAAAGGGGGCATTACACTCTATGATAAGATTGATAAGGCTAAGCACAATGGTATAATTACCTCTCTGGACCCAGATTCTATGTCCTTACTTATGAATTGAGCAACATAGAAGGATTTTCTTACTACCCTGGACACATGTTGGTTGAAGGCTGGGTTACTGTCTACATGAGTTTCCAGCTCACTTTCTAGTGAGTCAACTTTTAAGGTTATTTTATTCATGATGTAGTTATCCAGGGTGGGCAACTTTCCAAAAGGTATTATAATGCATTTTTTAGCATTGAGTTTTAAGTCATGACTTTGCCACCAAGCATATGTCTGTGTTAGACTTTCCTGAAGGATGTTCTCATTTTGGAGAGATTTATTATCTGCTCCTAGTTCGCAATCATCCATGAACATGGTCAGAAAGAGAACTTTGGCATTATCTTTGACCTCTCAGAAGTGGATGCCAAAGAGGAGCAGGCCAAGCAGAGAGCCCTGAGGGACTTCACTGTTGATTGGCCACGTTGTGGAAGTAATCTCACTTATCCTAACCTCCTGAGGCTTACTTATCAGCCATATAACCTTCCAGCCTCTTATAAAGGGGTTATACCTAGTTCCATAAGTTTGTTGACAATGTCCTAGTGGGGTATTGAATCAAATACATTAGTCAGATCTAGGTAGGCAGTATGCATCACTTCCCCCTCATCCATTGCATTAGTGACCTTTCCAAAGAAGTTCAGTATGCATAACCTTACTTTTGCAAAGCTAAACTGGAATGGTTCCAGCATCTGGAGGTCTTCTATTAACTTGTTGATAATTTCCGTGAAAGTTCTTTCCATGACTTTGCAAATAAGACTAGTAAGAATAACAGCTCTCTAGATTTCTGGATCTGTTTAAGGTCCTCCCTTATGAAGGGGATGTCACAGTCTTCTATTCTCTTGCCACAAAAATATGTTTTAAGACTATAGTTAAATAGTGAATCCAGGGGTCCTGATAAGTTGTATATTAAACTGTTCAGCAGACATTTCAGGATGTTATCATGGCCCATTGAGGCTGTGTTTTTGGTTTTGGTGAGCATAGCCAGTAAATGATGATCACTAGTTATAGCTGGAGGGGTTATGTTTGAGGGGATGGTTGGGAGTGAGAGGGTTGCAAAGCTGTAAATGAATTTGCAAGTTTGCTATTTTGCCATGCCTGGTAAATGTGGCACCATTAAGCCTCAATTCAGCTCATTGCTATGTACTGCCCTTGAGATTTCTGACATACCTGAAGACGGCCATATGGTAATCTTTCACCTAATAATCTCAAAGTTAGCTTTGTTTGACCTAATTAGCCCTATTATCTTCTATTTAGCTTGATGAGCTTTTATCTTTATAGGAATTACACTTGCTGATTTTTACCATATTTGTTTTCCTTTTGTTGTATATCCTGTGTAATTTAGAAATACACCCATGCAGCTTGTTTCAGGAACTAGTTCTGGGCTTAATTTTGGTAGGTTCAGCAGCCTTTATGCAGCCACTGACTTGGTTGTATAAGAGTTTCTCAGAGCAATTCAGCATAGGCTACTTATTAGTTCTTGGGATTTGGGGACACTGAATTTTGACAAACTATCACTTAATAAAAGGTAGTTTGCCTTGGAATAGTTATTAACTGTTTTTACTGAGAGTACAGAGTTGATTTTTATTTTGAAGGAGGCTGCTTTATGTTTGGACCTTATCAGGGGAGTATGAGACATTCATGGGGGTACAGCATTTTTCCATATTTGTGAGTACAAGGTCCAGTACATTGAAGACTGTAGTGGACATATTCATTATTTTCTAAAGTGTGTTTATATTTACAAAGTCCAGGAAACTTTGTGCCTGTACATTTCAGGCTGTACAGGAGTCCCATTCTATAGAGGAGTAATTAAAGTCACACATGAATAGTGAATGGTCTGGGGTAGGTCCAAGTATGCACTGTGAGCTTCTTGGGACATGGAGGGTTACCTATAACTGGCTAGGATATGGTACAAGATTTTGTCAATGATGATCTACATGTGGAGGAACTGCAGCATGTCATCCTGTTTGACCAACCTAGAGTTATGCATGTTATTGATGTGTATCATGACCCCTCCACCTTCAGCCCTTGTTTTACAATTATTGGTTTAAAAGTGTGGAAGGCACTACAATCCTGTACTGCCAGGGTACCCTCTACAGCTTCAAACCATGTCTCAGTAACAGCACAGACATCTGTATTCAAAATGTGAGGAGGGCTGGGAGAAAGTGTAACTTTTATTTAGGCTCCTGAAACAAAACAGTAATATGTTGAGACTCATTTGAGTGGATTTTGCTATGTTGGTAGGCTTATTGGGCATTGCCTAAAAAAGGCACCATGGGGGTTGATAAAGTTTTAGCCAGTATTCAGAAGCCTAGAGTGGACAAGTGCAGACCATCCTTGACAAAGCAATGTAGTCTACGAATCATGTTCTCCAAGTTGACAAATATTGGATCCCCTTAGAATGGCCAGAAAGACAGTCATTTGTTAAAATCAGTCATCTTTTGCAATATTTTGGCTTTGACCTTGATGACGATAATATGCTGTTTGATGTTAGGCTCATAACAGCCTGAGACGCACAGTCTAAGAGTTCCGTAATATGTCTCCAAATGTAATAATAATTTACTTATTAATTAATAAATAATTTATTATTAATTCATTTACTTACATAATTTAATTCCATAATGTATTTATAATCCAGGGAGGTATGTCTCATGTCATTCACACCTGCATGGACTATGTCACAGTTTTACTGGTACTGGTAATGTATAGAAGTTCAAGGGATGTGGGAGGCTTTTACCCCATACCGGGTGCAGGGAGGCTTGTCACCTGCAAAAAAAAAGAAGTTTTAAGAAGGCCAAAGTTCTATAATATGTATTCTCCTGAAGTCTTTTTTCTTTTTCGGCATGCCGGCCATCGGCATTACAAGTGCCAACCTTTCAATAGAGAGCCATAAAATGTACCATAAATTGTGAAATTAGACTGCAGTAACTATAAAATAGTGCCAGACCACTTTATTACTGAAACATGGCAGAGAGCAAACTGCTATTCCAAATATAAAAATCCAAAGAGGGAGATTTCAGGGTGAGTCTTTTGTCACTATTGCTGTTTTGACTTGCCGTTAACTTATTAAGCTATTTATTTAAGACTGGATTCAGCTTTAGCCTGATTTCTAGAAAAAAATTGCCAAATGACATCTCACTTACTTTTTGTTTATGATTCAAAGTGTACATTACTCCAGAAAAGCGATTGAAAGTGTACGTGATTACAAATGATTGAAACTTTTTCAGGTGATATAAGAATTAAACTTGGTTTTGTTAAATGTATAAAACTAACATTTATAGCAAGAAAACAGGAGCTTCAAAAAAATATCAACCTGTGAGATGAATATGATATGAAAAAACAGCTTGAAAAAGAGTGAATATATAAATATCTGGAAATAGGTGAATAGTTAACAATACAACACTTACAAATGAGAGCAAAGATTAGTGAGGAATATTTCTGAAGGCAAAAAGAAATAATGAAAGCAACTCTTTCAACTAGGAGTAGTATTCAATTTATTAACCGGACTGCATTTCTCGTGCTTATTTACAGCTTTGGCTTGATTGACTGACTTAAGTTTTGAAGCATTTGGGCAGGAAATCAAGGAAACTGCTTCATGCTTATTAAATGAAACACAAACACATTGCATGATGCAATTACATATCAGATCATCTGCAAACAAGAAATATTAAATCTATACTAATTTTACGAAATTTAATTATACCTTAACATAGGATCGGGATCCAAATGGTATATAAGAAACCCTAAACATCTGCAGAAAATAAAAAAAGACATGAGCTATATATCTTTATTTATAAATCAAGTGGCAGGAAGAAAGTGGAAGCAGTATGTATCTAAGGGAACAGTAAGGAGTGTCCTGTAGCGCACACAGAATTTCAAACTCTGTTGGGTATAGTACTACATACCTAATCTAAAACATGGTATCAACATTGGCTGAGACTTCCTGCACTTCAAGACATTATCGAAATCATGGGGAGAGGGTGTACAATTAGATATTCAGTGAACTAATCAAACCCCTGGTAAAAATTGTGGGGCAACAGCAGCTTGACAAATCATTAAAAGTAAGCAGTTTGTGACTTTAGCCAGAAGGTATTGTAGAGCACATATGATTTCAGAAACCTGTTTCTGAGTCTTACCAGAAAAACATAGTTTTTAAGCTACTGAAAGATGTCAGTGAAAAAACTGAAAACAAAGACCCTGCAGTGCATGGTATGAAACCTTGCCAAAACATTCCAGCCACTGACGTAATGGGATGTCTGTGTTGAGACGGAGATGGATAGACATATAGCAGTAATCCCACTAAGCAAAGAAGAAGAAGTCTGAACGGTCCTAGGTTTCATCTGTAATGTCAGAACAGTGGGCTAGTCAGAAAGATAACTCTCAGGGGCAGGTAGTTAAAAAGTCAGAAGTGACTGAATTAAATGTAATGGAATTGCCATAATCAAAAGCACAAAAAAGTTCCTGACATTAGTTCTCATTTCTAGAGGAAGGAATAGGAGAAGAAAGATCTACACCTGCAACCATGGGCTCAGAGGCTATACAATCTCTTTGTCATAAGTGTATTGGAAACATGTTCCTGACTTGGCAGATATACAGATAAGCAGTGAATACTTTAAGAAAGCACAGCGGGAGGCAGGCACATTAAGAAGGACACGTGAATATATAGCTATACGTGAAGGTGAAACAAAATAAACAGATTGTCTTGATCTACAGTGGATATAAAAACTGTACAAACCCCTGTTAAAATGCCAGGTTTTTGTGATATAAAAATTGAGACCACATTAAATCACTTCAAAAGTTTTCCCACCTTTAATGTGACCTATAGTCTGTACAATTCAGTTGGAAAACAATAAATCTGTTAGGGGAAAAATATAAAGAAAAAAAATTTACAATAAGAAGAGGGTTATGCACAAGAGAAGCCCTCGCAATCTGACAGATTTGGAGCACTCTTGCAAAGAAGAGTGGACACATATTGTCAAGTCAAGATGTGCCATGTTGATAGACTCCTACCCAGATGTGTACCCAAGAAGACTAAATGCTGTAATTAAATCAAAAGCTGCTTCAACAAAGTATTAATTTAATGGCGTGCACACTTATGCAACCAGCATATTGTATGTTTATTTTTTTATATTTTTTCCCCTAACAGATTTGTTTTTCAGTTGAATTGTGCAGATTATAGGTCACATTAAAGGTGGGAAAAGTTTTAAAATGATTTTTTGTGGTCTCATTTTTTTATATCACAAAAACCTTGATTTTAACAGGGGTGTGCACACTTTTTATATCCACTGTATTTCCATACTTTGAGATGGAGTGACTCAATGTACAAGGTAAACAAAGAGGAAGAAGTCATACTGTTGTGATTACTTCCACTTCTAAAATATTTTAGAATGCCTGTAATAAAATTGACATGCAGACATATTTGGGGAGGATACTCGAGGATGAACAATTTCAGAACCAGAATTTTAGCAAAATCATGCATGCTGTGTCTAGTGAAAATAACTCAACAATTCAAAAGATGCTACCACATCGTGGCTTCAGAATTTCACCTGTACATATGAAGCCACAAAGTTTTCCTAAGCAGTGCAGCTGAAAAAGCCAACTTTTCGTCAGTGGCCAGAGAAAGTAGTATTACTTTTCTCAAGGGTAGGGATTCCTAAATAAATACTCATGGACTAGGGGACTCCATTTAAGTACAGAGTACTGCATCATCTTTGCCACTGTCCTGCCTTCAGACTGATATGTTGCTTGAGCATGTTAATGAAGTCCTGAATTCTATGGTAAAGAAGGCAATGCATCAGGGCAATAAGCACTGAGATCTGTCTCTTTCCTGCCTGCTTTTGCTACAAAAGCAGTTTCCCAATCCATCTTCCTACTTAACTGAATGGACTACTTGAAACCTCATCAAGGCATGGCATAGCAAGGGAGGGTATGAAAAAGAGAGACTCCTAGATCTGTAAGCTAAGGTGATTTTATCTGGACTAATCATTTGCACACTGAGTTTTCTACAAGGGCATATGGCATTTGCATTACAGTATGGCAGACATTGTCAAAGCTTGCTAGACATAATAAGGGACACTGGTGTAGAAAATCTCAAGTTTATAAACTTGGCAGGTTAAAAGTGTTAGACAAGAGACAAAAAAAGATGCATGTAATAAAAATGCAGACTTAGAAGGTTTAAAACAAGAGATACAAATATTAGTATTAGTTTTCTCTCCTTAAAATAAGTCCCTATTAAGACAGTAGGTTGTGTTTGAGGAACTAGAGAAAATAAAACAATTTGGAAAGAAAAGCAGAGCAGATACATCACATAAATGTGAAAGAGAATTTGATCCTTCATTCCTTAGCTTGGGAACTGCAGAGATACTAACAGTGTGGTCTAGGAGAATTTTATCCCTGCTGTGCAAAATGTGAAATATTATCCAAGGCCACAAGGAAAAAGTAAAAGAGCGTCTACTGAGAAATAACTCAGTTGTCTTTGGTAGGACAGATTTAATAAAGCATCACATTGAAACTATGCCAGAGAAGAAAGTAAACCTAAAACTGTATAGAATATCAAATTCACGAATAAAAGTAATAAATGAAGAAGTGTAAACAAATTATTTAAGATAGCAGTTAGTTATGAGTCCCGAAGGATTTTCCTTAGGGATTGGTCCCCAAGCTTGATATCTCTGGAAGATTTTGAACTTATTTCTGAAATATGACACTTATCCAATTCCTAGAGTAGTCGAGCTGATAAGGATGATAGCATTATCCACCCCTCAAAAGTCTTTTTTTTTTAATTTTAAAGTCAGTCCCCCGGATTTACTATTCCTCCGTGCAGGACTAGCCTAGTCCTGCATGGAGGCGGCTGTTTAGGAGTAGGACGAAAGCGCGCCATTCATAATAATGAGCTGCACTGCCTGAGCTCCTAGGCTTACACAGAGCATGTAAGAGTGCAGGGGGCATGTAATAAACACTCCCCAGCAATGAAGAACAGCAAAAACGGATATGAAATGAGTGAAACCGCTCCCAGGTGACCGCATATCCCCAGCAACAGTCCCCCTTGTGTACAACAGCAACAGTATATATAAATAAAATGAAGAAACCCTTTTATATTTTTTTTAAAAATCTGATTAAAGCTAACCATAGGTGTGTATGTGTGCCCATCGATTAGCTATAGTAATGCAACTTAAATGGCTGAAGAGGATAACAAGAAAGATATATGCAAATGAAGCAGCATAGCAATAGTGTAGTGGGCAGAGCATTCGCCTTACCAGTAGGCATTCCTGGTTCGTATCCCACTGTAGCACACTCCATTTTCCATGGCAAAACAAATTATGATCAATATTTATGTTAAAAAACCCACTAAATAACATATTGTTATAAACTGGAGTACTGCAGTAAATGCACATGTAAGGTGTCAGTGTCATAATGAATAAGGCACTAGTAAGCAGGTTTAAGCACAAATAAGCAGTAGTAAGCATATTTAAGCACTAGTAAGTGGTCTTAAGCCCAATTGCATGGCGGTAAGCATAGCCTACACTGGCTAAACAATTCTAAAGCTAACTCTCTGTAAGCAGACGTAACAGCTGGTTAGCAGTGCTTACCATCAAGCACACCCCCTTACAACTGCTCAAAAATGCATTAATCACTCTGTATCCAATGGCCCTTGTTCTGCCCATCAACAAAATAAACAACCTTGTAGGTCTTGAACCCAGGAACCTATGCACCATAGTCAGAGTAGTTATCCACCAAGCCATCACAGAAGTACAGAAGAATGAGCTATCGTCAAACAAGTCCTCACCATAGTATAACCAAACTGAACCTGTGAAAGGAATCAGTATACAGTCATATGTTCCATAACCCACTACATAACATAAATATGTGAACTGGAGTACAGCAGTAAGCTCAAAAATGAGGTGTATTTGTAACAGAGTGTTGAAGTCCCCAATAAAACACAAGGACCCCATAGAGTGTACGTACACATTAATCGTGGATACCAGGCAGATATATAAGATGCAATGAATAAGAAATCAATGCCCAAAAGGAAATATAATGCAAAGTCTAATGTAAGTAATGCTAAGCATTGCACAGGCCAGCTTAGGAGGTGTAAGCAATGTGTAGACCAGCTAACTCATTGTGCCCAGTGGTACACCCCTTTAAACAATGCCAACCCTAGGTAAGCAGGTTTGCCATTAGCGTAGCCTTTTCAAAACTGGCCAATCACGGAAAAGTGTGGGAAATCGGCCTTACTTAATCCCAAGAGGTGGGAATACATCACATAACTGGTTGTAGCTTCCCCTTGCAGACACTGTGGCAGTAAGGAGAGAAGGTGTGTGCTTCCAGGCGCAGTCCTGGTGCATCCGGGATTCCAAGGTGATGGCAGGACTCCTAGTTAAAGACCATGCTCAGAGACTGCTGCAGGGCCAGTATCAGGGCTCCATTATAAGACTGAGGCCTGGGACTGTCTTGCCCATGACCTCACCAGTGCCACTGGCATACCCGAACTGGTGAGCAGGTCAGGCACCACTATGCCGACCTAAGTGGCGTAAGGGGGACCTCTTGGTGGAGTGGCTCCAAGAGGCTAGAGCATCAGGGGATGTTCCAGATGTGTGTAAGTATCACCCCAGTATATGTGAAATAATTGCCAGCTCGGGTATATCATGGATAGGTATGGCTAAATATTTTTCTTATGTCCTCCACAGCTGCAGTGGAGTGGGCCACGAACCAAGAGGCCCACATCAGTCACCTGGCGAGGTTGTGACATGAGGCAGGTCAGTAATACTCATGCATTTACTGTCATAGGAAATAAAATTAAAAGTAGTACTAAATTAATTACTAGTATAAAACCTGTATTGTTCAAGGCAAGTACTGCATACACTAGAGAATATGGCAATAAGAGTCTCATATTATTTGTAAGTCAATAAAAGTGTAATAGCCTGATAAAACAGGTCTAACTGCTGGACTGCATGTGTATATCCTGGTAGCGTACGGTAATGTAGATATGCAATCATATAATAGTACTGTAGTATTAAGCACTGTTACCCCCACTGTGCACCATATATTGAATGTGTAGGAATGCCTGCATATGACAGGTGTAATCCCCAGAGGCCATGTAGTCCAACTGAGAGACACACAGAGACAGTAAACCGAGAAAATGCAGACAGCAAAAAACAAATAGCACATGCAACTGAGATGTGAACTGTTGTTTTTTTTAGCACATACAGCCATGGTTTGAATACTACCAGTGGTAGTATTCTGCATACAGAATCATACGCCACAACTTTAAAGATATGTCTAGAATGTCAAGTAAAGTGGCCCATATCTGTTGCATATCAACCTGTCCCCCTGGGAAATCAGTGGGATGATCCCAGACATATAGGCAGCAAACAGGAAATACAACTGATTGACACACAGCTATGAGAACAAAGCTGGCACACTAGCAACTCCCCAATACCTTATGTGACTAAGAAGCCACGCATGTCCCATTTGCACCCCAACTTGTCAAGCTGTGGTCTGAATGTGTACAGTAACAGAGTGAGATGTATGTGCATAATAGTAATGTGGACTCTGGTACTGTGTGTGGGAATATTCACGTAGTGCTAATAAGCATTACTCCCACAGGTCTGTCAGATACAAACACTTTGCCCAGAAATACGAGAATGATATGCAGTTGCTCTGAATAATGAGGTATTACACATCACTGTCCCCCTAACTGTCCAACAATATATAGCTGTCTAGGAAATCTGTATATGAGTGTAGTAATACAAGGTCAGAATGCAAAAGCACAGGGGATTAATAAGACAGAAACCAGATAGGAGATATACAGCATTAGCTATATAGCAGACACAACTGTGATGGACAGTGTTCAAGTTGTAGCAGACACAGCCATGGTCTGAATCCTGGGAGTGGAATTAGTCTGCATACAGATGCATACCCCACAACTGCACAGATGAGGCCAGAATGTCCAGTATATGTGCCCATATCTGTCCCCCTGGTAAATCTATGGGATGATCCCAGATGTTTAGCCAGCAAACAGGGAATACAAGTGATTGTCAAACATCATGAGAACACACTTGTCACTGTAGCAACCCCTGAAACTGTTAGGAGAGTAATATTTTAAGTATGTCCTATGTACACTCCCATGTTGTCAAGCTGTGACCAGAGTGTGTACAGTAACAGAGTGAGATGTATGTGCATAATACTACTGTGTAATCTGGAACTTTGTGTGGCAACAGTCAGGTAGTGCTAACAGACATTGCTCCAACAGGTACATTGGATACGAACACTGTGCTGAGAAATACAGACCATTATAGCCTGTACTCGTACTGTTCACACTGGTATTGTAGGGAATTGTGAGTGTTGCATTTTCGCTGAATAATAAAGTACCGCTGGTCACTGTCACCCACACTGTGCTACATAATATAACTGTGTAGGAAAGCATGTATATGTGTGTGTCAGGTCACTAAAGGTAGAAGAGGGCAATATTCTAGATATGTTCAGGCACACCAGCATGTGGTCAACACATGGCCAGAGTCTGTGCAGAAAGAGTTGGATAGCATAGTGCAAAACATCAACCTGGAATCTGGGAGAATGTGTACAAGCAGTTAGTGTTAGCAAACATTCCCTCCACAGGTATAGCAAGTAAGAAGTGTATACTACAGGTAAAACCAGTTTATGTGTAATGATGACGACAGCCATATCACTGTTCAAAAAAAGCTATAAGGTAGTATAGTAAGACTTGTAAGGTACAGATAACAGCACTGACTAGGAAAGTAATGTGGACTACAGGAATATACTACTTAATTGATATATTTCTCTCCCGCCATCATATCTCCAACAATAATCAACATACCCACCCCAGCTGGTATGTAATGACTTTGATAATGTCCAATTGTTTGATAAATATTTCATGGTTCCCATGCATGTGCTGTATTGACTTATTCCAACATTGATGGCATGGTGCCACCAATGTACCTGCATGATGTACTTATTACCACTGTGGTCCCATATATGCATGTGCTCTGTTTGCTATGCAACTGTTCCGTAGCTGGTGTCTGGGTTAATGGGAATATCTATGCATGCTGTTATACCTAACCATGGAATGTGTTGACTATTACTAACCCACATATGATGAAATATAAACACTATAGCACCCTTGGGAAGGCCAGTCCCAGTGGACCCATCTGTCCCACCTCAGCTGGCCGTGGCACTGGGCACCAGCATGTCTGGGGCCCAACCCCGGACCTCCCTGTCTGTTGGTCCTGCACCGCCTTCAGGTGGAACTGCCTCAGGGGATGGGGCTTGCCACACCGGGAGTGGATGCAGACAGGCAACTGTCACCCATCACCAAGTTGGGGTCGGGGTGCGTAGAGAGATCAACCAGCAGTTTAGTGATCTTCTACATCAGCTCGAGGGCCACGTGTCGTGATTAGAAACTCAGCCCCCAGCACAGCCACCTTTGGGGTTGTGAAGGTGCAGTGGTGACTGCTGATGCGTGTAGACCTCAGTCCCACTGTTACCACTAAGGGGCTTGTGGGCTTCTGATATCCCAACACCCCTCCCCATCAAGGTGTTTACCGCCCACATATGTCATATACTGCCCCTGTATGTGTCTTGTTTGTCTTGTCTGTTAATCTACCCAGCCTACCTCCCCAAATATACCTACTACCCCTCCCCAAAATCCCACTCTCACCTGAAAAAAAAAGGCAATCTGTTCCCACAAAAAAAATCTCGCCCCATACACAGCTGTCTATTTTGCACAAGTGTCCACTGGACCCATGTAATCCAGTCTAACTGGCATCATCATTTATTATTGTTGTCCTCAGCCTTCTCCCAGGGGTTTGAGTGTCCAAATCTACCTTCAAATTCAATGTATATGCACAGCTGTTGCTGTAGAAGAAATGGGCAGCTATGGACCTTCCCTACACCCTTCCTGCACATCCCTAGCTATTTTCTCTACTGTCTTTCCCTCTTTGTGCCCCTTTTTTCACCACTGCCCTATCAACCCCTTTTTCTTTGATGTTAAAGAAATTAGCGCAGGGGTAAGTGGGAGTAAGCACTTTTAAGCAGCAGTAAGTGGGTTAAGCCTGTTTACACTGGGGTAAGCAATGCCTACACATGTTAAGCAGTTCAGAAGCTAACAGAGTATAAGAAACTGTATCCAGAAGTTAGCAGTGCTTACCTCCATGCAAACCCGATTACAACAGCTTTAAAGTGCTTTAATCACTCTGTATCTAACAGCCATGTTCTGCCAGCAACAAAATAAACAGGCTCTCCAAGGCTTGAACCCAGGACCCTGCACAACATAGACAAAGTGATTTACCACTAAGCCATGCCAGATATACATAACACTGATGTTTTCAAAAACATATCATCCAGCCTAGTCATGAAAAAGTACAGAGAATGTATTCCAAAATTTAGATGTATGTGTGTGTGTAAGTATATTAATATCTAAACAGATACAACATATCTATATATGTATATATATATATATATATATATATATATATATATATATATATATATATATGTTAATATATATATGAACATATATACATGCAAATGCCTACATCGACACCTATATGTCTACACCTATATGTCTACATATACACAGCAAATTATATATATATGTAAGCAGATATATATATCTATGTATGTATATACGGGCAGAGTTATATATATGTAAGCAGATATATATATATATATATATATATATATATATATATATATATATATATATATATATATATAGGTATGTATGGCCATACATCTGTAGATAACAATGGTAGATTAACTAAAACATATATGTCCACATGCACCGTTAATGGGGTTGAGAGGCCCCAAACAATATACGTCTTGTACGAATAGGTATACCCACCCACAGACAAACACATCCACCCTGCAATACACTACCAAGTGTTGCAGATCCCATAACCTGGACCTGACATGACATGGGCTCAAGATGTTAATAGTACTACATCCCACCTGTATGATGTCAGGCTGGTAATGGTAACATATCATGCAGTACAGTCTGGCTGCCATTGGAAATGTAAAACGTGGAAGCTATCAACATCCCCAGGATACATATACACAGACACATATATGCAGATACAGATATATATATATATATATATATATATATATATATATATATATATATATATATATATATATATATATATATATACACACACACACACACACACACACACACAGACATATATAGATATACATGTGACAGCACATACACACGCAGAGATATGTACAGTAAGATACATATGTAGAAAGTGCACACAATATGGAACAGTCACTATGCCTACAGTTAACACTTAAACAACTGGACACTGTATGGGCCACCCATGCAAATGACAATTGTTGCCTGCAACATATACCCACAGAGAAGTCATAGGATAAAACACCACACAGGTTTGCAGAAATGGAAAACCTTTGTTTGTATACTATTACAGTTTTATATGTCATGCAATATAGCTGTTCAGACACTGACATCCATATAAACAGAGTAATGCAACTGTGAAACAGCTATACTAATACAGTAGTCTGGAAAGTATTGAACAAAAAGAACCACACTGCCAGGTAAAGCACTCTCCTCAAAAACACGAAAACAGCAAACAAAAAGGCAATGAGTGCAACATAGACTAAGGTTAAAAACCAAAAGTAGAATGAATAAATCCAAAAGGTCTTCTTAGTAGATAAAATCCACGTTTATTGGAGACAATAGAACTGCAGCAGGTAGCAAATAGTAAAGCTTGCGTTGTTACCCAAGCTTCATCAGACATAAAGAAAATGTTAAACTCTCCTTTTTAAACAACTGATTGTCATGATGTCATGAATATCTTAAAGAGACTGACATATAGACATAAAATGCAGTTCAAGTTAAAACAGAAACATCAATTATCTAAAATAGAGATAAAAAATATACATTTGAAGTATATATGCACACTAATGCTTCAAAGGTCTTGAAGCTAAAAAAGGCTTAATGGTAAGCCTTTCATTAAGCCCAAATCTATGGGCTTGTAGTTTCACAATCCACTTGCCTTCCCTTTCTTCGATTCTATTTTTAATATTGCCTAATCTTCCATCAATGTTTACCATTTCAAGGACCAGGAATTTAAATGTGTGATTATCACCTGAGTCCACAATGTAAACAATAAATTTGCATAAATAAATAATAAATTTGCAAGTCGCATGATGTTTAAATGTATAAGTTCTGTATGTGTCAGGATGTGTGTAATTGTTAGTATTGGCAACGTATCTGCACTGGTTGCAGGATAGGCAAGCAAAGGTACCAGGTTTCATGTTCTTCAGCTCATCAATGTGTGGTTTGTCATAACAAAGTAACTTATTTAAAGAAAGCATGTTCTTGTAGGCTACTCGGGGTTTGTTGTCAACTAGGGACCTTATGTTAAGTTATACATTTAAAAATCATGCGACTTGCAAATCCACCAATTTGGTTTATTTAGCTGACTGCCAAACATGTAGGAAATTTTACGTAGGCATGACAAGTAGATCCTTAAGAGAACGCATTAGGGAACACATTTATGCCATATCCAAAAGAAACGTATTGAATGCCCTAGCCAAGCACATTGTGGACTCAGGTGATAATCACACATTTAAATGGTAAACATTGATGGAAGATTAGGCAATATTAAAAATAGAATCGAAGAAAGGGAAGGCAAGTGGATTGTGAAACTACAAGCCCATAGATTTGGGCTTAATGAAAGGCTTACCATTAAGCCTTTTTTAGCTTCAAGACCTTTGAAGCATTAGTGTGCATATATACTTCAAATGTATATTTTTTATCTATATTTTAGATAATTGATGTTTCTGTTTTAACTTGAACTGCATTTTATGTCTATATGTCTGTCTCTTTAAGATATTCATGACATCATGACAATCAGTTGTTTAAAAGGAGTTTAACATTTTCTTTATGTCTGATGAAGCGTTGGGTAACAACTAAAGCGCTTACTATTTGCTACCTGCTGCAGTTCTATTGTCTCCAATAAACGTGGATTTTATCTACTAAGAAGACCTTTTGGATTTATTCATTCTACTTTTGGTTTTTAACCTTAGTCTATGGTGCACTCATTGCCTTTTTGTTTGCTGTTTTCGTGTTTTTGAGGAGAGTGCTTTACCTGGCAGTGTGGTTCTTTTTGTTCAATACTGCTCTGCTTATACATCACTGCCAGGACATGGCTGCTAAATCTAATTTGCCTCCATCTAACTTTGAAGCCGACATATTGTTTGATTTGGATGGACTAGTTGATTTCAGTATCAACCCATTACTTAAACTGACCGCTTCAGACCTTAATGCTTCCGGAGACGCTGCACATTTTTTCAAGAACAACATGGAGATAACGATGATTACAAGGAATTTAGAGAACAAGCTCCATAAACTGCGCACCATTCAGTGGCAGAAACTACATATGGAAGCTTGTTTGAAGTTCAAATTAGTGCTGCGAGGTTTAAGAATCCTTAAAATGCCGACTTTCGGCGACTCACAACCCAGACTCCTGGCAAAGTGGCAGAAATGTAACATTGATACCAGTTTCTCCTATTTACACATACTAATTGAGCATTATGATATTTCTATCGGGGAACTGAAGAATGACATTCAAGCTATATATAAAGAACTAACTGGTTTATTAAGTGCTGAGCAATCCAATACAGCGCTTAATGATTTGAAACACATGCTATCCTCTTTAGACATCAAATGTCTACGTGACAAGAAACGGAAGTTACAGGGGGATTTCCTCGATTTCAGTAAATCCCAAGTTTTTTCTTGGCCTAAGGACAACAGCGATGTGAGGTCTATTAATTCAAACAAATTATCGAACAACTTGCGTAAACCTTCAGTAGTTACAGAGGAACAACGTGTCGTGGATTCAACCACTCCCATTTCGCTGACGTCAGCAGATGAACCAGTACAGATGGATTCTGCTATGGCCATCACAACGGAAACACTCGGCAATGCCATCGAAGGATCTAAAAAGATAACGGCGCCACGTCCCAATGCCGTCACGGTTGAGGCACAAGTACACATTGATTCTGGTCCAGACACAGTGTCACATTTTGAGAAGGACAACTCTGTGAGAACTAAAGCGAGCGATACGCGCAACAAGCAACTCTGCATTGACTCTTTCGTAATTCAAGCTGAGGATGAGTTATTTGCCTTGGGAGAAGGTCTCCCTTCTTTTCCTTTACCTTACAGACCTCAGGAAAAGAGAACTTGGTCTCCGTCAACAAGAACAAACAAAAGGAAGTTCATGGAAGACAACACGCCATTGACAAAAAAGGTATGGCGACCGAAAACATAAATGCATATACTTTAACTACTGAGGCTTCTACCACAGACAATTTAGTTGTAAATATTTCTAAATGTGCCTTAAATGTATTTGAGCTTTTGGTCCTAAACAAGGGACTAGGTTTCATTCCTTCATGTAGCAATGATGTCACTGACATCATCGTGGATGTTAAGATATTTACAAGGAACATAGCTCTTAAGTTGTTATATGGCAAGCAGGACGAACAATCTGCTAACACTCATACTTCCTTTAGAAAGCCATCAACGTTTGTTCCTCAGCAACATCCATTTTTGGATGCTTTTGAGCAAGCTGTGGAGGATGACTTGTTCAAACTTTATAATGACACCAAAGCTAAATCTCAGTTTTTTAATTTGACACACAATGAAAAAGAAGCTTTAGATAGATTAAGATGTAATGAGGCTATTGTTATCAGACAAGCAGACAAAGGTGGCGCTGTCATTGTAATGGACAGTTCTGCATATTTTGAGAAAATGAATTGTATGCTTTCTGACAATGAAACCTATTCACTTTTACCCAGATACAGTTTGAATAATCTTATCAAAGATGTTCATGCTATGCTGTATGAATTGATGCTAACCAATGTCATTGACAACGATTTATATTCTTATCTACTAGTAGACAAGCCTTTAGTACCATCTTTCAGGGGTCTTCTAAAATACACAAGGACACAGTAGATCCACCTCTGCGTCCAATAGTTTCCAGTCGAGGTTGGCTCACAGAGCCTCTCTTGATTTATCTTGATAAGACACTGAAACCCATTGTCTTAGAAGTTAAACACATTTTGAAAGATACCACCAATTTTCTAGAGAACTTAGCAAGTTTTGATCAATCCTTTTCTTCCTATGATGATTGTATATTAGTCACCTTAGATGTTAAATCATTGTTTACCTCAATCCCTAATGATATAGGTTTAGAGTACATCAGAGCCGTTCTTACACATAGTAAGCTTACACCCCACATGGTTGACAGATGTATGTCCTTACTCGAAATAACTCTTGAAAATAATGTATTATGCTAATACTCGAAATAACTCTTGAAAATAATGTATTATGCTATCAGAACACATATTATTTACAAGTCAAAGGTGTAGCGATGGGCACTCCATGTGCCAACGCTTATGCGAATTTGGTGCTGGCACATTGGGAACAGTTGTTTGTGTTCAACAATAGCTCTAGATTTTCCAACTTATTGAAATTCTATAACAGGTTTGTGGATGACGTATTCCTTTTATGGGGAGGAACCATTGAACAACTCTCTGAGTTCATCAGTTATCTCAATGCTCCAACTGAGTTTTTGAGTTTTGACTATACTTATTCCTACGACCGGATTGATTTTTTAGATGTGAGAATCTTTAAGAACAGTCATGGCTTTGACACTGAACTCTTTAGGAAGAATTGTTGGAGGAATAATTTATTACACCGAGAGAGTATGCATCCCCAACACATCTATAGGAACATTGTGAAGAACCAAACCATCAGGGCCTCTAGATTGACTTCTACACACACAGCATACCATCAGCAAAAATTTGACTTAGCCAATAATTTTATATCCAGGGGCTACAATAGGAACTCTGTGTTTGAAGCTATTTCTGAATGTGATTCCAAGAGAAGCGATGAAGCTGCACCCATTATTAAAAGACATACATTCCAGCGTTCGAATTCGATACGAACACCTAGATCCAACACCAATAGGATTGTAATTACTTACACCAACAGAAACAATCATGTTCTAAAGATTTTTAACAAACACTGGAATCTCCTCATGATAGATGATGACATAAGGTCCCTAGTTGACAACAAACCCCGAGTAGCCTACAAGAACATGCTTTCTTTAAATAGGTTACTTTGTTATGACAAACCACACATTGATGAGCTGAAGAACATGAAACCTGGTACCTTTGCTTGCCTATCCTGCAACCAGTGCAGATACGTTGCCAATACTAACAATTACACACATCCTGACACATACAGAACTTATACATTTAAACATCATGCGACTTGCAAATCCACCAATTTGGTTTATTTAGCTGACTGCCAAACATGTAGGAAATTTTACGTAGGCATGACAAGTAGATCCTTAAGAGAACGCATTAGGGAACACATTTATGCCATATCCAAAAGAAACGTATTGAATGCCCTAGCCAAGCACATTGTGGACTCAGGTGATAATCACACATTTAAATTCCTGGTCCTTGAAATGGTAAACATTGATGGAAGATTAGGCAATATTAAAAATAGAATCGAAGAAAGGGAAGGCAAGTGGATTGTGAAACTACAAGCCCATAGATTTGGGCTTAATGAAAGGCTTACCATTAAGCCTTTTTTAGCTTCAAGACCTTTGAAGCATTAGTGTGCATATATACTTCAAATGTATATTTTTTATCTCTATTTTAGATAATTGATGTTTCTGTTTTAACTTGAACTGCATTTTATGTCTATATGTCTGTCTCTTTAAGATATTCATGACATCATGACAATCAGTTGTTTAAAAAGGGAGAGTTTAACATTTTCTTTATGTCTGATGAAGCGTTGGGTAACAACGCGAAAGCGCTTACTATTTGCTACCTGCTGCAGTTCTATTGTCTCCAATAAACGTGGATTTTATCTACTAAGAAGACCTTTTGGATTTATTCATTCTACTTTTGGTTTTTAACCTTAGTCTATGGTGCACTCATTGCCTTTTTGTTTGCAGTAGTCTGGAAAGGTTCACAGCTGTTGCTGTCCAGGCCAAGCCCTTCAAATTGTACAATAGTAAAGACAGACTGGGCCACAGGATACCAAACAATCAACAGTAAGTAATGCAGGTGTATAGTTCAGCAGCCTCTATCTACACTCTCTACGGAATCACTAGGTGATAAAGACTTCAGTTGACCAAATGGGATATAACTGTTACATAACAAGGCATAACTGACACCATCACAAGCACACTGACAAACAGAACAGTCTGTATATCAGGAGGCAGTAGGCCTGCATTAACCCAGTGTATGTAAGTAATGTAAATATAGGTGAATTGTATGGTACTGTACATCCAGATACCTTAAGGCAGCTCACCCCTGATACCCCCACATTTTGTAACAGCCTAAGTCATAGAGAGAGAGAGAGAGAGACCTGTGGGCCATAGCCATCAGAACCAATGGACAGGATGTAAGCCATCATAGTGTGTGTAATGGGAAGTATGTATATTACGTGGCCAACTACTGGTGGTGTAAGTAATGCCATTACGATGGATATGTGGGCGCCATGGCCCACTACTGGCAGGATATTCAGGTGAATCTGTAATGTAGCATGCCAGAATGCCATAGGTGTGTAATAGGGTTATCTGCTATCGAGTCCTACATATACCCTACTAATGTCAGGCCATGTCCATATGTGTCACATGTCTGTGTTGTAGCAAGGCAGAACAGTGCAGCTGTGCAGGAAGGTGTTGTGAGATTGTGAAGCTGATGTCTGAATGTACCCCACATATAGCTATGCATATGTGTACATATGTCACATATATAATATATAAAGATATATATGTATATCAACATGTATGTCTAGAAATATACATATACCCATGTGTAGACATATATATGTGCACATATATCTACACATATATAGATATTAACCTATATGCACATATCTACATATATTCAAACACACAAACATATATGCATGTAAAGACATGTTCCCTATATTACTACCACAGTGATGTGTGCTATGTGAGAGGCACCACCAAACATAGCAATACACACAGATATCTACAGCTGGCAGTGTGTGCAACATGGACGGGTATGTCACATCTTATTCCATTGTTTAAGACCACATTGCCCCATCTGTGATGTATGCAATGGGAATATGGGGAAGTATTGCAGATACAGATGTGGAGGTGGTCAGGTTTGGTAGATATAGAGGACCGTCTACAGGGGTGGTATGTAACACGTGGTGGGTAAACACCGTGGATGGTGTGTGTGGTCTGTGATGTGGCTGCCTCATGGGCCCCAATATGGACACAATGGGAACAAGCCTCCCACCTGCTGCTACTCACAACAGCAGTCCATGACCTAAAGGTGCCTGGTCCTGGAGGCTGGGCAGGAGGAGTACGTTGGCCCTGTGAATGTGTACTGAGTACCTCAGACTGATGTAGCACATCCCTCGTGACTATGGAGCCTGGTATGGAACAGACCCTAGACCTGAACTCAGGGGACAGGAACATGTCTGTGTGTGCCCTGATGGGGGGACATCATCCCCTGGGTGGTTCCAACTGATGGTATTGCTGGAACAGTATATGAGGAGGCTTGGGGTTGGGACACACATGTGATGTGGCCAGGTATCATGGGAAGATGGGTTTGGAGAGGTGGATCTGCTGGCCAATAGAACATATACATGTTATTATGTCACTGTTATAGAATATATGTTGGTAGTAATAGTCTACACAATCCCGGTACATGTCCAACAGCATGCATAGATATCCCCAATAACACAGACTGTCAGATGTGCAGTAATCTCAGAGCAGCCATAACACTGGCATATATGCCACCATAGTGGCCCTGACAATGGCATACATGTGAATAGTCTGTAACAGGCCAGCAGTTATAGTGTCCACACAGGGGACATGGCTACAATCACACCTACATCCCACATATGCAGCTCTACAGATGCATTGGGGAAGTACTAGTCAACACCATGGAGTGTATCCAAATATTACAGTTGTCACATGATAGGCTGAAGGAGCAGAATATTTGGCATGTACTGAGCATTACATACACATGACACACCAGTGTGAGATATTATGTATACAACATAGTAGCCCACACATATAGGGGCCATGCAGATCATTTCTGGGCATACAGAGGATGCATACCGAATGACAGCAGTGAGGCCATGTAAATCCACTACACACAGGTCAAGCAGGTACAGTAGCAACAGGCTTTGTGTTATGGCTGCTTGTGTGAGTATTTAGAGGAATGTGATGTTAATGAGTGGTATCAATGTGTGTATGTTAACAAGTGTGATGCAGGATGGGGTAACACATGTACATATACTTGGGGATCTCTGTAAAGCCAAGGACAGGTAGGTATTATGGTGGTGTGTGTGTGTGTGTGTGTGTGTGTGTGTGTGTGTGTGTGTGTGTGTGTGTGTGTGTGTGTGTGTGTGTGTGTGTGTACTGTCAGGCAATGCTGTACAGGTTTTAAAGTGCATTTATTGTTTTCCCCCACAGGTGGCAAGGTGGGTCAGGGTCCCTCCTGCATGCAGTCTGATGCTGTGTCCATACAGACACTGAAGATGATGATGATAATGTTGAGGCACAGTTGAGGTTGTCAGAGGCCAACACTATGCTAACATTTGACATCCCCCTTTTAGCCACCTCACCCCCACACACAGTTTCAGTGCCTATACACACCCCATCACCAGTGGCCATAGTGGAGGGACAGCTGGCGTTCGCTGGCAGGAACAAGAAAGTGTGGTAACCATGCCTAGTGTGTCCAGTCACAGCTGGCATATTCAGATGTCCAGCAGGCCACAACATAGGCAGATGTCCCAGGGTGCTCATGGTAGGGCCACTGGACATCATGCCCCTGGCAGAGGCGACATAGCTGGTACCAGCAAAACCATGTTTCAGGCTGTCATGGCAGTGCAGGCATGTATAGAATGTTACCACAGACAGGGCCTGAGGCTTGCAGAGGGCTGCTCTCACATCTTCAAATGACAATGCCCATGAACTGGCTGGTGCCATCTGTGGATTAACTGAGTTCATGGATAGATGGTCTGGTGAGATGATGGCCCTCATCGACCATGGTCTGTCCGTGCGTGAATATGTGGTGGGAGTGCGGCGATGGCCACATGGACATAGGCCAGTAGTACCAACAGCTGGTAGTCAACATAGATATGCCAGGACACCAACAGGGTCCCGTAGTGGCAGTAGCAGCTCAGGCAGTGCCTGAGTACCTGTCCACACCACAACCACAGCAGGCCATGTGCACTTGGGCCTGGCCTGTCCCAAGAGGGACCTGGTACCAGGAGACAAATGTCATCAGCATGTGAGAGTAGCACATTGAGGCCTGTACCCGGACATGCCAATGGTACCCCTGGCAGGCACAGTCCACATGTCAGTGGCCACACACAGTGAACTGTACACTCTGCCCGGTATGGTGTACAGCTCTTCATAAACACCTGTGTAGGGCAGCCACATGGCAGAACTGTGTGCATGCATACCCTCACACTATGCAAACACACCTAAGGCAATGCCATGCCTACACACACATCACCTCCCCACAGTACACCCCTCACCCACACACACGGTGTCAAATGTATGGCCCACCCTTGGCCTCTGGCAAACCAACACCACACCCTGTGCATATGATGATACCTGTGCCCCATCCTTGTCATCCATACCATCAATGCAAGGACAGGCTGTTATGGTTCTGATCCACATGGTGACTGTACAACAGTGTACCACAGTACTGCAGTGTAACATGTATGGAGTAGAGTGTGAGGCATATTTGGCAGGTAGTGTAGCCGTCCATCAATGATGTCTTATAGCTGTTAGTAACACTGGTTGGTTGTGGTCTCTATAATGTTATCCATTTTTGTTGTAGGTATACAAGTGTCAGCACTAGGTTGCCCTGTGCATATGATACCTGTGCCACATCCCTGTCATCCATACCATCAATGCAAGGACAGGCTGATATGGTTCTGATTCACACAGTGACTGTACAACAGCGTATCACAGTACTACAGTGTAACATGTTGTATGGAGTAGAGTTTGAGGCATATTTGGCAGGTAGCGTAGCCATCCAGCAATGATGCATTACAGCTCTTAGTAACACTGGTTGATTGCAGTCCCTATAATGTTATCCGTTTGTATTGTAGATGTACATGTGACAGCATGAGGATGGTCTGCATTCATATTCCACAATGGGGTACGTCACTGTGCTGACACCATGGCTGTGACATATCTGGGGTATAGTCGAACACATTTCACAGATTAATAAACAGGTTATTGCCTGTGCCACATGGACAGGTGGCCTGCTGAGGCATGTATACCCTGCAACCTGATGTAGACCCATCCACATACATGCACACTGTTACTTGGCAGCACTGGGACTAGACCCCTACCTAGCTATGTCATGATTCTAGCGTGTGTGTCTTACATTGCACACACCACACAGCGTTTAGGGTGAGGTGTGTCCCAGGTTATATGGTACATGCAGAACATCCCCCGACATGTACAGTATGCTAGTGGGGGATGTAATGGGTGTATCTGGATGATACGTAGTGTGACATACCATCATATACACATTTGCAGACACACAACAGCCAGACACATATCTGAGATACCAGGGCATATCGCTGCTGACTACCTTGACCATGTCTCCAATGTGTTACAAGTAGGCTGCACACATCACATGCATAACTGGCTTGGATTGTGGTAACAGTTACCTGTATGATTGATGGTGACAGTGGTAACCATAACGTGGTACATTGGACATACACCTGATGCACCTTGGTGTAATAGTGTACACAGCACCCACATCCCCCATTGGATATTGTACTCCCCGCAAACAATGAGGACACTCTGCCTTACCCACCATCACACATTGGCCATGACTGCAATACAACCCATAATACACCCCAGCATTGGTACTACAGGGATATGCCTCTCATGCACATGCCATACGCGTAATAGGGTGTCAATCAAGCGTAGGTTGCCTGTACATATCCCAGCTGGATACCTGCCATCTGAACATCTGTACAGGGACTGACAGTCATCAGCTTAGCAGGTAGCTATGCAGTAGCATGAGTGCATTGACAGACCAGTAAGGGGTATATACTGTGACACAGGTCACACACCAGGGATACAACAGAGAGGCTTCAGTGTCCAGCCATGCTCGCAGGTGTGCCTGTTGTCACTACTACATTAAGCACTCTGCTCTTGCCTGGGTTAGCACTGTCAACAGTAGTATTGCATGATACACTACATGCCAGTGTGACAGCACATTCCCTGGGTTACTACACCTGTATATAACACATTCACATGGATAACAGTACGGTACAGGCCTCATATACATCTGTGTCCCACATACGACACTCACACTCCTTGCTACTGTAATGACAGCACATAGGTTCATGTATTGTACATGGCATTACATACACTTATTACAGACTGGATTGTGTGTCCTAGTTACCAGGGCTAAGCTATGCTTAGCAAGTATCAACATTACTGCAAAATAACAGCTGAGCTTATTTTCATACTGGTAAGTGTTGCCTACACTGTGTAAGTGCCCATACATTTACCCATAGCTTAGCACCACTTAGCTTCACGCAAACCCATGCAAACCCACTTAAATCTGCTCAAACTTGCCTTAACCACTCTGTATCCAACAGCCCTTATCCTGCCCAGCAACAAAATGAACAGCCCTTGCAGGTCTTGAACCCAGGACCCTTTACACTGAAGTCACAACACTTAACCACTATGCCATGACCACTGTGAAGACTGCTGTTGTTTTACAAATATAGCTGTCAATACACATATTGAGTACTACTGAACATTTGCCTGTAGTTCCCAAATTGTGTAGTCCTTGCTATTAATATGACTGCTGCATCACATATGTTGTTTTATCATAATTTGCATATAGCAGATGCATACGGTGAGATACATGTATACACAACCATGACATTTACTCATGCCAAGAATATGGTTGAATACATATAATAGGTCTATATATGTCTACATGTACATACACATGTATACTCATACATATGTCTGTATACACAGCTGCATAGTGCTATATGGCCATATGTACATCTCTTTGTATGTACATATGTGTGTGTGTGTGTGTGTGTGTGTGTGTGTGTGTGTGTGTGTATATATATATATATATATATATATATATATACACACATGTGTATATATAGATCTATGTATATGCATATATAGATATATGTGTATATAGCTATATATGTATGCACATCATATGTGTACAGATATGCCTAGTTATGTTGGTATATATGTAGATATCTATAACTATATGTGCATACATATCTATTCTGATATACCTACTACTGTCAATATATATGAAGACATCCATACATATATGTGCATGTGTATTTGTATATGTGCAGACATATATAGCTTTGTATATGTGTATATCTGGGTGTGTATATGTATATCTATGTACATATACATACCCATTTATATATGTCAATATGTATATGTGTAATTATCTATATAGATATCTGGATAACTTTATGTACATATATTTTCACCATATGTCCTGAACATGGAGTGTAGCCCCTATAGTCCCAACTTCATTGCAAGGGGATGTCAGGTATGTATAGCAAGTATATTAGTAGACTATTGCTACTGTAATAGGGATTGAATTCACAGACATGGTGTGTGTGGGAGGTCACATCTGCTTTTCACGTGCACCATTGGCTACTGACAGACATCCTAAGGATATCATAGCATAGTACTGCTTCTAGTATGTAATGCTCCTGTGGACTACAGCAGAGATATTGGGCAATATATGTAGACATTCTGACACACTCTGTACAGTCCAGAGGTATACACAGAACCCCTTAGTGCAAAACATGTGGACCAAGCCTGACAATATGGATGTTAACAGCCATGTAGATGGGTATAACATAACAACTGGTATACATTTGCCCCCATAGGTTATGCAGTCACACACCCCTGTCTGTCCTGACACATAATAACTGCTGGTACAGAGGTGCCATGGCCACATACTACCCACTAGATATTGACATACATCTGTACAGCATCCCACTGCTCTGTCTGACATACACGACTGTTAATGGAGGCCTGGCAGCAGTATATCTTGCAAGTATCTGGACTTATTTCACTGGGTAAGTACACTAAGCTACTAGGCATGCAACAAAGCACTGTTCAGGCTACAGGCAGACTGGCTCACCACTGGCCTACATCTCCTATGGGGGAATGCACATGTACCTGTATATATTGCAGCCTCTACAGGCATGACACAGCACAGGGTAAGATACACCTGTGTGAAAGGGAATAACCACAACCAATGTGAACACAGCCACATATGGTAAGCTAACATAATATTACAGTATATGGACTATCTGTTCAACACCATCCTCATATGTGACACTCACACACTAACCCTACATATACTGGGCCACTATACAGTGTGGTCTGATGCCTGTCTGTGGTATGGGATGTGTGTGTATGGCCCTACAAACATGTAAGCCAGTACAGTAACATACAATGGAGCAACATGTAATGTGACCAAGAACAATTACTTCTACCACAGCCTATACACAGCCCAAAGTACATATTAACAATACACACACTGTCAACATTCACCATAAGTACACAGACCTCAGTACTGTGCAAACAACCACAGAATGTCCAGGTTATGTCCTCAAATATAACCCCTACTGAACATAACGTGTAGCAGTCTGATATCCCACTGGCTTGTTATCAGATGTGATGACACTAATTATGGTGTACAGCACATATGCACCTCTTAATGCATGACATATGTACAAAGGTTGACAGAGTTGTGGCTGGAAGCACATACACAGGGCCAATATTGACATGTTGCTGTGATAACCTCATACATTTACTGTTGTAACAGGGTTTGTTGCAACATATGCCCTATGAGGGAAATGAAGTAAGTAACTGTCACAGCTTTCAACATCTACAGACTGCAATCTGCACACTATCTTCTGCAGTTCACAGATAGATGCTCTGTGGGTAACACATGAAACCAAAGGCACCATACACTGCCCAGTCTGCAGATGACCCTACAGATGGGGATTCCTCATGAACATAAAACTGACATGGCAGGTATTAAAACATGTAGGACAGTTATATCCACATACAACCTGTTAAACCAACATTACTCCAAATGCAGTATAGCAGCACTTACAGTCTGTAGTCAGGTCAGGCACATCCCCCTCCTGTGTGTTGCCCTGTTTCCACAGTGTATGTTGTTAATTGTAAATCCCCACTCCATCTGAGATGCTGTTTGCCAAATAACAGATCGAGTTCCTGCTCACAGTGAATGAAAACACCCAACACCAACATGATGTTCCTAGATATTGGAGTGTGTTTCCATTAAATTGGCTATGGGAATGTTACCGCAGCTGTTCCACATGCAGTCAGCTAGGGGAGGGCTGCAATTCATTCAGAGGCCATCAGCTGATCATGAGCATCACTTAAAATACACATGCTGCTGCCTAAGGAAAGCAGGTGTAGGTCTCCACATTCACCAGAGAGGGAGTGAGAAAGGCAGACAGAGGCAAATACAAGTCAGGAAGGGTGGGAGAGTAAAACTTAAGCATGTTTATGTCACACACCTACCAGCACAGAGTATCAAACCCCTGATGACTATGTAGTGCTATCACATTTCTATGCAGTTAATGGATGCGGCACATAGGTTACATGTTGTGGAGCTCTCAGAATGTTTATGTGATGGTGAGTGACCTCTACAACAGGGATATGGTAGCTATGCGGTAGGTGTAGTACACTTGCCTGTCCACATGAACAGGTGCCAGCATCAACACAGCCACATTCTCACAGGGATGCACACACATTGACACACTTGGCAAGGCCAGGAATACAACGCATCACTAGTGAGATTGCCACAACACATTACTGTGCAGGTATCACATGCACCACAGGGGTCATATGGGAAAAGGGCATGGTGGAGGTGCCTGACATCAGACAGCATGCTTCACTATGCCAATGGGGGTTGTAGTCAGTATGAATATGAACATACAGATCATACAACACACACACACACACACACACACACACACACACACACACACACACACACACACACACTGCCAGTACTGACATGCATTGGTGCATTGATTCATGGGTGTGTAGTTGTCAACTGTGCCAGACAGCTATACAAGGCTAGGTGATGGGTATACCTTGGCATCAGGCCACATGACAATGGTCTGCATTGTGGCTCAGGGCCGTAGTTTCTGGATTTGCCCACACAGGTGGGTATTGTATTCACAATCCAGTCACCTGGGTGACTATTGCTTGTGGCCAATGCTGTGCATTGCTTGCCTTGTATGTGTTCCTTAGTCCATGACATGGACGGTGTCTGTGATGTGCACACCTCCCACATGCATGTACAGTGACATGTGGAACTGTACCTGGAGTGTCTGGCCCATGTTATGTACACATATTATCATCAGATTTGCCAGTCCTAGCCTCATGTGGCGGGAACTGGTAATGGACAACAGGTTTACCCTGCACCTACATTGATAGCATGCTAACGGTATTCCCTGGTGTCAGTGGCATCTGTCCATATGAGGCATGATTTCAGGCATGGTGTTGTAGGTTTCCAGTGGGGAACATGGGAAAGGTGCACTGTCTGCATGTACGTACCTATTGGACTGATGGACAGTGTGCCATGCCCTCTGTAGGCCACAGCAATCACTCCAAAAATACTATCAGTGGGCGATATGCAGTGTACTACCAACATAGCGGCTGTTGCCTAGTCAAGTGTGTGTGTGTGTGTGTGTGTGTGTGTGTGTGTGTGTGTGTATGAGACATGGGTTGGAGTGTTCTCTGGCTAATACTAGGGTTGCTAACTTTGTTTGACTGGTCTTGATGTCACATGTATGGGTATGGATTTGCACCCCAGTCTCTCAGCTATTTCACATCTGTTAGCCCTGTATGGCGGACATTGTGATATATACTAGGGCCACCATATAAGGAATTTGCAAAACCCGCTCCATATTGGGCCCATTTGTTACACACTCACATCCACCTCCACACAGGATATGAGTTACAAACACACACACACCTGTCATGTCTGGGATTAGAACTCCTACCTAGCTAGTTTATTACACTGCAGCAGTACGCAGTTATAGTACGTGCAATGGAGATTATTGGAGTACTCCTTCCCAAAGGTGTATATCACATAGGATGACATCAGCAGGATTGCCAAAGTAGCACATTCGAATTGTAGTGAGCGTGGCTAGGCTAAAATGCATTGCTCCATACACAGACATTAAAACACACAAAACATCTCCAACCGATATGTGTAGGTACAGAACCCCTAAAAGAGGTCTATATCACACTACAGCATGAAGCTGTTATAGGATTCACCTCGGGGATTACTGGAGAACTCCTTCCCGAAAGGTGTATTTCATGCTGGATGACATCAACAGGATTGCCAAAGTAGGGCATTCGAATTATAGTGAGTGTGGCTAGGCTAAAATGCATTGATCCCTACACAGACATTGAAACACACACAAAGCATCCACAACCGACATGTGTGGTTATAGAACCCCTAACAGAGGTCTATATCACACTACAGCATGAAGCTGTTATAGGATGCACTATGAGGATTATTGGAGAACTCCTTCCCAAAGGTGTATTTCACATTGGATAACATCATCAGGATTGCCAAAGTAGGGCATTCAAACTGTAGTGAGTGTGGCTAGGCTAAAATGCGTTGCTCCCTACACAGACATTGAGACACACACAAAATGTCCACATCCGACATATGTGGCTATAGAACACCCTAACAGAGGTCTATATCCCACTACAGCATGAAACTGTTCTAGGATGCACCACGGGAATTACTGGAGAACTCCTTCGCAAAAGGTGTATTTCACAGTGAATGGCATCATCAGGATTGCCAAAGTAGGGCATTTGAAATTTACTGAGTGTGACTAGCCTAAAATGCATTGCTCCCTTCACAGACATTGAAACACACTCACAACATCCAGAGCTGTCATGGGTGGGAATAGAACCCTACTGGACCCTACTAGAGTTCTGTATCATACTGCAGCAGTAAGCAGTTATGGCATGCGCTATGGAGATTACTGGGCTACATCCTTCCAAGAGGTATATTTCTAGGTAGATGACATTGGCATTTGAATTGTATGCAGCGTGACTACCCTAAAATGCATTGCTGTCTACACAGACACACATACACACCACATACACACACACACAAACACACACACACACACACACACACACACACACACACACACACACACACACACACACACACACACACACACACACACACACACACACACTTGCCATGTCTGGGATTAGAACTCCTACCTAACTAATTTATCATACTACAGCAGTACACAGTTATAGGACATGCTATGGAGATTTCTGGGCTACGACCTTCCCAGAGATGTATTTCTAGGTGGATGACGACAGCAGCCTTCCAAAGTAGAGCATTTGAATTGTATGGAGTGTGACTACCCTAAAAAGCATTGCTCTTTACACAGATAGGGTCAGACAGACACACACACACTTGCCAAGTCACACTTTGCTCAGTCTGTCTTAGTGATGAGAAGGCGCCTTCTCATCACTACGACAGACTGAGCAAAGTGCTACTTTGCTGTATAGAGGGGTTGTTTTTGTATGTAGTGAGAAGTGGAGTGATGCTGCTAGTTGATAATAATGGTGAGGTTTGATTATATATAAAAGGGCTGTCTTTCACTCTAACCCACATCTAATGAAGTGTGATGAAATGAAAACGGATTTTCAAACAGTGTTAATGGAGATGGAGTGTTTTTAGTGTGAATTTTTCTTTAATAAACATTACATATACTGGTTGCCTTCATCTGTGGCTTTACTGGGTCACTTTCAGTGCACCTTTCATGGTTTTATTGGATTCACAGAGTGTCTGTACTAACATCTGCGACTGCCAGATATGTCTGGTCCACTGGTGTTTGCAGACATGGCCTTCATGTGTTTAAGTGTGTAAGAATGCCCATTATGACCTTTCAATATGTTATTGACTGACATTGCCTTCATTTGTTATTGACTGACATTGCCTTCATTTCTCTAAGTGTGTGAGCATGCCCAGTATGTCCATCTGTATTTAGTGTGCGGCTCGAGTCCAAATAGTGTATACTGCAGTGCTGACCTTTGTGTTGTACACCTACAGGTAGCAAGCTGTTCCTGCAGGGTATACATAGATCATTTGCTATTGACTGCTACTACATTTCTGCATAGGATGTGGGGCACACCTGACTATTTCTACATTTCTACAGAGGATTGAGTGGGGCACACCTGACTGCTATTACATTACTACATAGGATGGGGGGGCAAACCAGACTATTTCTACATTTCTACACAGGATTGGGGGGCCACACCTGACTGTTATTACATTACTATGTTGGGTGGGGGGCACACCTGTCTATTTCTACATTTCTACACAGGATTGGGGTGGCACACCTGACTGTTATTACATCACTACGTAGGATGGGGGGCATACCTGACACTTGTATACATTTGCTATGACTGTACTGGTATGTCAGGTACTCCATTTCATTCTGTATTCTTACCTATCATGCTGACTAGAGGCATACCACTGTACTACAGATCTTAGCTTTGGTTACCCTACATATTAGTGTCAGACTTCCTACCATTCAGAAATAACATCCCACTCCTGACCTGTTGTAGTCTGTGTAGGCTTGGGTGGGTAATTACACATAGCCATCATGCAGAGGCCATAGCACTGGCTCTGTTTGGGTTTGTCTATACCTGTCCTGCTGACTGAGACTGTTGTTGGGTGTGTGAGCTGCCCTGACTGGCATGTGTGAGTCATATGGATAGACATGTCACCCAGCAAATTTCCTGCAGTGGGTTTTGTCACCCTGTATAGTACTGGCTACTATTGAAAATGCTCACCAGCATTTTTCCATATGGAGATTTAAAAAAATTTTTTTTTTTATCCACAAATAAATTTTTATATAAGGTTTTGTGGTTGTGGTTAAGTAGTCTTCTTTTGCTTCTTTTTGTTTTTTACAGTTTGCGTCTTCCCTTTTGGATCAACAGTACTGGCTACTATGGTGACTCCAGTATGTGTTACAGATGTTATGGTGCCACTATAGATGTCTACTTCCTGCTGCCATAACATTCAGCCACCCTGTTCCCTTGCATGCTCACATCCATACCATAGATACAGGTAACGACACATTCTACTCCATTTGGCAATTGGTAGGTTGACTGATTTACCTTGTGGGTGTGCCAGAATTGCGGATGGTGCTGGAGGGCTGCCTATGTTGGATGCACATAGTACACTCCCTGTACATGATTGAGCACAGGTAGTGTCATGTTTGGCATCCCTTTTACTGTATGTGCGAGTCGGAGAGAGGTGTCATTCCCTGGGTCCCTACTATGTCAGTATATATGCTATGCACTGTCTCTTTGCCACAGCCTCAGCATACTGGGCATGCCTCCATCTGCCTATTGGGGCAGGCTCAGGTTGTTCCTCCTCTGAGTCATTCTGTGCCTGTGCAGGCCTCAGCATTAGTGGGGGGCTGTGTGGCCCTGCCCTGTGCTGTTTCTGCTGTAGCTATTTCCACAGGATCATATTGTGTAGCATGACACATACCATAACAATCTGGGTACATGTAGCTGGTGAGTACTGCAAGGCTCCACCGGATGTGTCCAGACACCAGAACCGTGACTTGAGCATCCCAAACACATGCTCTATTATAAGTCTGGTCTGTGCGTGTGCCTCATTATGGCATTCTTGTTTAGGCGTGTATGCATTTCTGATGGGTATCATCAGCCACAGCTCCAGTGTGTAACCAGCATCCCCCATTAGGTGACCGTAGGGGATGTCTGCAATGGCAAATCTCTGGTACAGCTGCGTCCGATGCCAAATGTTGGAATTATGATAGCTTCCAGGGTAGCCAGCATACGCATTCATTATAGTGCCCTGGGCATCACAGATAACCTGGCAGTTGATGGAGGGGTTGCCCTGCAGTTAATGTAGGCCCTACCCTGATCACCGGATGGTGCTTTGATGCATATGTGCATGCAGTCTATAGCCCCACTACCTCAGTGTATTCTGCTATTTGGTGGAAGAGACGCATATTGCTGGACAACACCTCACGGGTGTTAAGAAAATATATGTGCTCACTAGCATGTGCTGACATGGCATCCAGGAACTGGTGGAATACTCTGGATGTTGATGCCTGTGAGATCCCCATGAGCTTTGGGAGGTACCTGTGGCTAGTATTCCTAGGTCTACACATACTTTGGTATCCACTGGGATAGGTTCCCCTCGGTCAGTTTGGTGTGTCAGGCATGGCTGGCACAGCTCAACAATTTTCTGTAGGTGGTCCCTGTCCACCCTATACAGCTCCACCTATCTCCAGCTCATGTAGCCCCTGGTAGGTTACCCTGGGTCTGTACATTCTTTTCCATCTCCTCACTGTGGGTTGATCAGCAGCATTCACATCCTTACCACCCTCAGACTCTTGCACATGCTGTTCTATGTTGCCTGCTGCAGCTCCTCTCATTTTGTAGGTTTGTTTGTTAAAAGTTCCCTGCTTGTATACACCGGTGGTGTAGAGTGTGGGAAAAACCAGTGGGGAAGTTATTTGCATAGTTTATAGTAGTGTTCTGGGCTGGGCTGGTCTGCTGCCTGTGAAATTGGCTGATTCTGATACATTTCACCTGACTGCTATGCTAGTTCATCTATTTTCCCTTCCCACCGCCTTCCTGTTTAAGCCTGGGGGCATGCCACCCAAACAGAGTGCTTAACTGTGCACAGTGCTGCTATTTTTTGGTTTAACTTTTTTTTTCTTCCATTAAAACCTGGTGTGTGACACGCGCACCCGCTTAGGCAATGTAAAGAGTGCTAGGCAGATTCAGACACACCCACTAGCTTACTACATGATATGCAGCCTTTATTTGGAGCTGTCACAGCTCCGTTTTGGATTTTTCAGAAATGTGCTCGGTTACTAACCGAATACATTTCTTCAGATTGCACTAGTCCTGCACGACTGGTTGCAAGCTTCCTGGATCACAAATTCACCTAATTTGCATGGATTTCTACTGCAAATGGGGTGACTTGCATACAGGGGCTTAGTCCATGCAGGACTAGTGCAGGAGCACTCGTGCACGCCCCTGCAGGCTGTTCCTTGATTGCACGGCAGTCATATTGCTTGCTAGGGCTCCTGCACTGATCTTGCATGCCGAGCAAGGCATAGAGAATCTGGGGGAGTGTTTGGACTTTACAGGGCTCCTGCTACTTTTCAAAGACTCATGAATAAAATTCTGAAACTATGTGTGAGTTAATCAGTAGCATACTTAGATAACACTGAAATTTGTCCAGAAGGTTGTTAGTCATCTTCATACAAAGGTCAACCCATGTTGGACTTTGTAAGGTGGGTAAAACTTACAGTTAATATTTCTAAATATATTGTATATTTTTCTAGCACTTCAGAGTTCTGTGCTATTATTTGTTGTTTGACTAATTTTATATCATTGCTGGCTGACTTCATAGTTGTGCACTGCTATTTTTGCTTCACTGTATAGTTTTTCAGATCTCTGCTGAAGGTGTTGGTTTTCTCCTACCCACCCTCCCTATTCCTGTCTTGCTAAATTTGGAGGCTTTTGCAGGTGCCCACCCCCACTGTAGATTTGATCTGGGACACTCCCCCCAGTCCAATCTCTTTACCTCATTCTACCTAATAGACTCCTTCTGCACTTGTTTTTAGTAATTTTTAATTTAATTGCATTTTTTTAAACTGTTTGGTCTAACATTGCTACATACTCAAGTTTGCTAGCTTGCACTGCATTTGAACTATTTTTACTGCTGTTTTAGCTACTTTTCTGTATATATATATATATATATATATATATATATATATATATATATATATATATATATAAATCTAAGCCTGTTTCCTATCTTTCCTGTAACTAGTGTAGTCTAGATTCAGATTTGCTGTATCCAGGACTGTATGTAAGCTTCTGAGCCCCGCCCAAGCTTTCTGTGTTGGAGGGAAGCCATCTAGCTTATCAGTGGGAGTGGTAAGCACTAGGTAACCTATCTACCACATAAGGAGTGGTTCTGGCCCAGAAATTTTAGTTCTTGGCCATTTGGGCAGTTTTTCCATCTCTCTAAACTTTCTGATTTAAAAGCCTGCATTTGCACTTGTTTCCACCCTTTCCTGTAACTAGTTTAGTCCAGATACAGACTTTTAGTTTTAGCACTTGAATTTGCTTATTTGTGATCAGCACTTGTTCAGAACTTTTTGTAAGCACTAAATAACCTACTAATTACTACAGCACTCAACCTTTCACATTACCTAGAGGAAAACAGTTTTGGTACTTTCCTCACTTGCTTAGAGAAAAACAGCTCTTGTACTCACTTTCCTCACTTATCTTAAGGAAAATAGTTTGTTATTCAGGCATGTCCAAGGGTCAGCTCCCAGTGTTTTCTCCTGTCTATCTGATGAATCTGGGCATCTTGGGGCAATGTAGAAATTGCCTCATGTACATAGACAACCCTCTCCTCCTACCACCCAGCACTACAGCCTGTGAGAGAGTCACTTATCTAGCCAAACTGGAGGTAAAGCTCTCTCCAACCAAAACTGAACTTGACAGTCAAGAGGAGAAGGTAAAGATTTGTACCACACCACACTCATCACATAGTCTCACTAAATCTACACCACCAAAATCCACACATAGAAACTCAATAATAATCTGCTCAAGCAAAAGACACCTCCAAAGCAGAAATGCAAGCAACCTCCACCCCCCAACACAAGCCAAATGATACATAGCCCACAGACTCAGTGTGCCACTCGACCACAGCCAATAAGGCATAACAAAGTACCCAACACACTAGTCATAGGTGAATCTATAGTTAGGCACACTGATGTCCCACTCACCAGGCTAAACAAGGAGAAGGTTACTGTCAGCTGCCTGTTGGGTGCCAGGATCTGCCACATAACCCACACACTGAGGTCACTCCACAACAAGTACAAATATGACTCTGTCATTGTCCATGTTGGTGTGAATGACCTGAGATGTACCTTCCTGGACTGCATGAAAAGAGACATGGAAGAGCTCTCCGATCTTGTAGCCCAGGCAGGTATGCCCTAGCCCTGAGTAGCATTCTGCCATCACCAAAAATGATGCCGCAGTACAATGACAAAATGATTGACTTCAACAATTGGCTAAGCTTCTGGTGTCATTCTAAAGGGATCCAGTATCTGACTGCCTGGGATGACATGGTTGACAGACCATGATGCTTTGCCAGAGATGGCCTGCAGCCTGTCACCTCTGGGATTCCGGATACTGGCTAAGGTTCTTGTCACCCCCTATAGTGCCTTTTTTAGGCAAGGTTCAAATGACAAATTCACCACCATAACAGGAACAGGCAAGCAAAAACTGAGGGTGATGCTACTCAATGCTTGACGTCTAATTGTCAAAATGCACTCACTCGAGGCACTCATGAAAATGGAGAACATCAATATCTGTGCAGTGACTAAGACCTGGTTCAAGGCTTCAGAGAGCACCCCTGCACTACCAGGCTATAACTCATACCACACTTTTTGGCCATGTAAGCTGGACCAGAACACCAAAGGCAGAGGTGTGTCCATATTCATTAAGGATATCCACACCTCCAGGCTAGTTGCTCAGTATAATGCAGCCGAGGTTATCCAAGTGCAACTAACTCTGGGCAAAACTGCAATGCAAATTGTAGCTTGCTACAGATCCCACATGCCCCAGGATTCCCACTCCTCTTTTCTTGATGTACTTGAAAATATTAGGGTTCAACCAAACACCCTAATAATGGGCGATTTCAACTACCCCACCATTAAGTGGGAAAACTACTCATGTACCAACTCCTTCACTCAGCGCTTTCTGGAATTCATAAACTCCAGTGCCCTGGATCAACTTATCCACACTCCCACCAGGGGCAACAATATCCAAGATCTAGTCATTACCAACATGAGTGACCTGTGTTCTACACCTGAAGTCAATGCCTCAATGGTCCAATCCGACCATAAGCTAATTACCCTAGATATCCACATCCTGCCCCCACCCCCCATTAAGGAAACCATGCTAAAAAATTTCTCCAAAGCCACCTTCATGCTTCTTAAGACAGAAGTGGTGAACTTCATGACACCCATGCAGATGGACAATACAGTTACGGCTACTGAATCCTACACAATTGCACTTTATAAGCACTTACACAAGTGCATGGATCATGCTATCCCAAACAGAACCAAGATGCTATCCTCCAAAAAAAGGAAGACAATCTGGTGGTCCCCTGCCGTAAACAAACTGTACAACAGAAGGAAGAAACTGTTGCAAAAGAGAGTAAAATATCATGAGTGGAGGAGCTCCTTGGTCAGCCTCAGTAAGAAGCTGTGATCCCTGATAAAATCCTTCAATGCTAGTTACGGAAACAAAATTGCCACTGATTCTTAAGACAACGACAAAGCATTCTATAGCTATGTTAAGAATCTCAATGGCAACACTCAGATCTGTTCTAAGTTACAGCACAGTGGCACTAAATTTACAGACCCAACTGATATTGCCAACATCCTGGCAGATAGGTTCAGTGCTAACTTTACCTCCCTCTCACCCCCTAAAGAGCCCATCTCTATACCAGAAGAATGCAAAGTTCCTGTAATCACAGCTGCACAGGTAAAAACCACACTCTCCAAAGCCAAGAACACAGCATCCATGGGACCAGACAACATCCCAGGCTGCGTTCTAAATGAACTACAGAAGAAACTGGCACCTCACCTAAGTGCCATGTTCAATCATAGCCTCACCTCAAGCTTTGTGCCTGCTGATTGGCGCAAAGCGACGGTTATCCCACTCCACAAGGGGGGAGCCACCACGGACCCCAGGAACTACCGCCCCATTAGCCTGACAAGCCTGGTTTCCAAGACCATGGAACATATCTTCATGGAACTTATAAACAAAGACATTGGTAATCTCCAAACTCTGGACCCCACCCAGTTTGGGATTGTAAAAGGCAGGTCATGTCTCCTAAACCTGATAGACTTCTTTGAAGCATTCACCAAAGCTGTAGACAAGGGTAAGGTGGTTCACACAGCCTATTTAGATCTTGCCAAGGCTTTCAACACCATCCCCCACTCTGGAATTATAGATAAACTCATTAAATAGGTATAAATCCATATGTCACAAGATGGGTTGCCAACTGGCTCACTGACAGAACCCACACTGTGAAAGTAGCAGACTCCAAATCCAGCTTCAGACCAGTGACAAGTGGAGTACTACAGGGTTCAGTCCTGGGTCCTCTCCTGTCTGGTATCTACTACTCTGAAGTACAGGCTAACACAGTATGTCTTTGGCTAACTAAGTTTGCAGATGACTGCAAACTAGGAGCCATAATAGAAACTCCTAACAATGTAGACATCCTACAAAAGTGCCTCAGTGAGACAGATGCCTGGTGTCAAAGCCATGGCCTCAAGCTCAATGCCAAAAAGTGCATTGTCATCTCCTTTGGTAAAAACTCTATACCCATGAACTATAACATAGGCGGTAGTATACTTAACACCAAAAGTGTGATAAGAGACCTTGGGACACAGTTGGACAGTAGTCTCTCCTTTGATAATCACATTGCCTCAGTAGTCAGGAAATCCTTCTACATGGCACACCTCATCACAAAAGGTTTCTCATCCAAAAAAAGTGGTCATTGTTCCCTTCTACTCATCATTCATTAGACCCATTATAGAGTACATTGCCCCTTTTGGTATGTACCTCAGAAGACATCTACAACTGGGAAGGCCACAGAAATACCTCACAAAGAGGATTACTGGCCTCAAACAGATGCCCTATGCAGACCGTCCCAAAAAACTCAAGCTTTACTCCGTCGCATATCGCCTACTCAGAGGTGATCTCTGCCTAACATACAAAGCTATGCCAAACCCAGAGCTTTTGGACATGCTCCACTTAAAGAAATCCCAATCCCTCCGAGTTACATGCTCGAGAGACCTAAACCTTGTCACCACAATAAACAGAACATGCCGGAGGGATAGATTCCTGTCCCAGAGACTTCCCATACTCTGGGATAAACTACCTATCTATATCAAACAAAGCTCCTCATTAGCACTATTCAAGAAAAATCTTGATGACTGTATGGGAAATAGGAATTTCACCCCAGGGATCACTTCTGTGGCTCTGCTCGACAGTGGCACAGGAAAATAATTTTCTTGGGTGGCAAAAGCCAGGGTATCTTTTCGGCTGGGCTTGTATAGGCCCCAGGGCCGATAGCCTAGTACCTACCTATGAACCTAAAAATAAACTTTGCATTATAGAATCCAAATACATGGGATACATTATTTGAAGAGTAATAGTTAGCCCCCACCCCCAAAAAACAGCTATTGTTAAAACATGATGTCTGCTATGTACCAAAGGAGAAGTGAAAGTGCTATTAAGACTTATAGGTTCTGGTAGAAACTTCATATTCTAGTTTGCTAGCAAAGCCTGTTCTCTGGTAGAGCTTAGCAAAGCACCTGACCAAAAAATATTGACATAGCGGAAGGAGAAGATGAAGCATATTCTACTGAAAAGCTGTCTTATGTTCAGAGTCAGTCTTGTTTGTCTTTTACTTTACTGATCTCTCTGTTATATACACTAATGCATTCAAAGTAAGTTGGGAACTGTGTTATGTCTAGAAGTAAGTCATGAAAGATATCCAGTCTGTTACCCAAGTAGGAAGCAAAAAAAAAAACACTGACGCCTTAGAATTTGAATGGACGCTAACTTTTTTACAGCACTATTTGTTGGGATGAAGCTTCAGTTTAGTAACTAACCATGTATTAATGCAGGGGTCATACAAGTGGCAGGACATAAATACTAAATTGTATAAGTAGGATTTTTTGTTGCAGCATTTTCATTTCACCATTGAGAACAGGCCTGGTTGCAGCCAAATGAATGTGGGAAGGGTATTCCAGTCTTATAACTCAAGCATTTCAGAACAGAACCAAAGGTTCTATGCTAGGTTAAGATCACTGTGGCATTATGGCTTTTTCACTGTGATGTGCATTTCCTAAGCATTATGGTAACAGCATGATGGTTGAATGTATAGTAAGTATATTATGGTAAGGAAATGTTGTGATAGCCCAACCAGATGTGAATCACAGGTCAAAAAGAATATTGTTAATATTTGTGCTTGCATATACAATGGTAAGAGACATTTGCCTTTCTTGGAGAGAGAGAGAGATTTCAAAGCTGTAATTAGAGTCACTTGATAGGCCCTGGACAGGGAAGCTTTAGAAGTACCAGAAGAATTGCTAGAAATCCTGTCCATTTTCCCGAGGAGTGCTCAGAACCTACAGTATCTGTGGATGTGCTAGAGAAAGCAACTTGCCTAAGTTGCAACACCAAGTCTAAGAACTGCAATGATTGTTGTGTTTCTTTGTGAAGCTTTAACATTCAACTAAAACACAAAGCTGAGTTATAAATTGATCAGAATAGCAAAGCAAGTTTATTTTTCTCTTTTTTTTTTATTTTAATTCTCACTATAAATAAACTGCACTCAAATAAAAAAAAATATCCCCAGTGTTTGTGTGTTACATGTGCTATGTACATACATTAATACATACTTATATATATATTCAGTATTGCAAAGAGCAGTAGAGGTGTTGCTGCACGCCAATAGCTTATTTCATCAAAATATACTATAGTCAACTCATGTATTTATTTTATTTATTTGGTATTTCTTAACCAGTTAGCCTGAATCGGCAACAGAGCCCTTTTTCACCAGAGACCCGAGGAGAAAAGCTCCACAGATAAACACAAAAACAAAACATTATACAATATTAATGTACAAGTTGTATATACATAGGAGAAACAGAATACAACTTATAACAGAACATGCTAGAATACAAGAGTAATACTGAGGGTTTAAACAGCCATGGTACATATTAAGTATATAACATATAATATCAAAAGGTAGATTCTATCTATTACTTTCAGAGAGAAATTCAAGGCTGGCAGAATATCAAGACCTTAAATGAGTAGTTATGGTAAAGTGTGAAAGCTGAGAGGGGAAGGAGAAGAGGAGACTGAGTAGTTTAGGTAGGAGTGGGACAAGGACATGTCCAGGAAGTAGTAAATACATCCTTTAGAAGGTTTATTTGAAGTTAAAAAAAGTTGCTATTTGTTCCAAGAGAAAAGGGATGTTTGTTCCAGGCATTAGAAAGGAAGTGGCTGTATAAAAGCTTGCCAGTATTTTTATTGGGTTTGTAGATGTCTAAGAGGTGAAGGTTAGTGCTGCATATGTCACACTTAGGAGAGTAGGGAGTGACAATGTCCATGAGGGCAGGACAGTGGGAGGATTGATCTAAGATAGTGTATGTGAGGTGAAGTTGGGGAAGAAGGAGTTGGTTATGTAGCTCAACCCACTGTAGGTTTTCTAAAGCTATGTAGTGGTGAGAGCGATCTGGAAGGTTGGCAGCGTATCTGGCTATTTTGTTATAGGTGGTTTCAAGTTTAGCTAACAGATTGGCTTGAATATTGGTAAGAATAGGGGCTGCATAAAGTAAGGATGGGAAAAGCAAAGTCTGTGCTAGAAACATTTGGCATTAATAGTGAGGTATTGTTGTGTGTGTATGAGACTGAGATTTTGGTGGGTCTTTTTGATGGCTTGCTGAATATGTATGTCAAACTTTAGTTGGTCATCTATGATGACACCCAAAAGTTTAGTATATGGTTCAACAGAGATAAGTGTATTATTAAGGGAAGATACTGTGCAGGTGGTTTTATGTTGCTGTAGTGATGTGGGGAGGAAGAGTACTAGTTTTGTTTTTTTAACATTGAGAAGTAGTTGATTATTGGTCATCCATTTTTTACTGAAAATAGGGAATCTTGAGTAAGAGCAAGGGGGTAGGGAAGGTTGTCAGAGCACAAGATAATAGTGGACTCATCGGGTCTACTTCAGAAAGACGAAAATGCAAACTTTCAAATGTTCACATGAGCAAATAATCAGAAATTCGAAAGTGGTATTTTGGGATCGCAGTACAGTGAAGATCAGAATATTTGCCCTTTCCTCACTGTAGTGTGAACTCGAAGCAGGAATACATATTTAGCGGGGAGAGAGTCGCAGACCCCCACAATACCAATTTTGAGTTTTTGATTATTCACTCATGTGAGCATTCGAGAGTTTGCGTTTTCAGTTTTATGAGATAGACCCAAGTCATCTACATATTGTATTAGTGAGGAGTTTGGACAGGAAGTATGTAGGTTATTTGTAAAAACAATAAAAAGGGGCGATGCAATGAGTGACCCTTGGGAGACACCTGTTTGGATTGGGAGAAAGAGGGAGGAGACAGAAAGCCATTTGACAGATTGGAATCTGTTGGGGAGGTAAATGGAGAACCATAGCAAAGTAGAAGAGGAGAGGTTAAGGGAAAAAAGTTTTGATAGCAGTAGGGTATGAGAAATGGTATCAAAGGCTTTAGATAGGTCAAGGAAGAGGCAAGAGTCTAGTTTGTTATTATCCTGTGCTTTGGTTATATTCTGTGTAAATGAAATGTGACCTGTAAAGGTGCTGTGGTGAGGATGAAACCATATTTGATGGGAGTTAACAGGTTGTCTTGTATGATGTGTTTGAGAAGCTGGTTATAAATACATTTTTCTAGAATTTTGGATAAGGGGGATAGTATGGCAACAGGTCTATAGTCTGTTGGTTCAGCTGAATTGCCACTTTTGTGGAGGGGTATGACACAGGAATTTTGTGGAGGGGTATGACACAGGATTTTTTCCAGATGTCAGGGATTGTGTTTTCTTGAATTGGCCTGTTTACTAATATGGAGAATAGATGTGCAACAGAGTTAGCTGCAAGTTTAAGGAATAGAGGAGGTAAGCTGTCATCAGAGGAGGAGCAGGTTTTTAGTTTGGTAAGAAGAGATTTGCCCCTGGATTCTCAAAAGCTTGCACAGAGTGCAAGATTAGTGCAGGTACTCAAGCAGACAATATGTCTGCCGTGCAATCGTGTAACAGCCTGCAGGGTCGTGCACGAGCACTCCTGCACAAATCCTGCCTGGACAAAGCCCTTGTATGCAAATCACCCCATTTGCAGGAGACATCTATGCAAATGAGGTGATTTTGCAATCCAGGAAACTTGCAACCGTCCATGCCGGACTAGTGCTATCTGCAGAAATGTACTCGGTTATAAACCGAGTACATTTCTGCAAAATCCAAAATGGAGTTGTGACAGCTCCAAATACAGGCTGCATATCATGTAGTAAGCATGCTAATGGGCAAGTGTAAGGCCACTGGCACTGCAAACATTACAAAAAAAAATACAAAAATCAACTTTTATTTTTTTTAGCCGATCTCAGCTGTTAAGCATAGGGCAGCGGCATGCAAATGGGATCGGGGGAAAATAACAAAATGAACCTAAATTAAGCATTCTAACTAAAATCAGTATTCTGCCATGCAAGTCAATGGCAGGCAGAAGACAACGTGGCCAGTGAGTAGTGGCTGCTACGGGGGCTGGCTCAATGTGATTCATGTAACTATGCATTAGGAGGCAATCCTATGCAAATGAGTGGAAAGGATAGTGAATGCCAGTTTTCCCCAGCATGTGAGCCAGATCCCAACAGTGTAAGAGTAGGAAAAGCTTGCTGCAAGCCTAGGAGTTAGGTGACATCATGGGGGTGTGTGTCAGACATACTGTAAGCGGAATGGAGCCCTGTAGCTCGGGTTTGCTCTTAACTTAGCACAGCTAAGCTAGAGGGTGTGTCCAAACCTGCCTAGCACTCTTTACAAAGCCTAAGCGGCCACACACCAGGTTTTACAGGAAGAAAAAAGAAGTTAAACCAGGAAATAGCAACACTGTGCACATTTGAGCACTGTGTTTGCACAGCACGCACCCGGGCATAAACAGGAAGGCAGTGGGTAGGAAAAACAACAGTAGGAAGGAAATCAAGGAGAAATAGCTTAGCTGGCAGGAGAAATGTATCAGAACCAGCCAAATACACAAGCAGCTGACCAGCCCAGCCCAGAACATTACTATATAAGCTATGCAGACACCTTCCCCACTGTTTTTTCCCACACTCTACACCACCAGGAAATATTAATAAACAAACCTACAAAATGAGAAGGGCTGCTGCAGGCAACATAGAACAGCATGTGCAAGAGGCTGAGGGTTGTGAGGATGTGAATTCTGCCAATCAACCCACAGTGAGGAGACGGAGAAGAATGGACAGACCCAGGGTAACCTACCAGGGACTACATGAGCTGGAGATAGTGGTGCGCTATAGGGTGATCAGAGACCTCCTACAGCAAATTGGTGAGCTGTTCACTCCACCTGACACACCAAACTGACTGAGGGGAACCCATTCCAGAGGATACCAAGGTATTTGTAGGCCTAGGAATACTAGCCACAGATACATCCCAAAGCTCAAATGGGGATATCATGGGGATCTCACAAGCATCAGCAACCAGAGTATTCCACCATTTCATGGATACCATGTCAGCACATGCCAGTGAGCACGTATATTTCCTCAACACCCGTAAGGTGTTGGCTAGCAATATGCGTCTCTTCCACCAAATAGCAGAATACCCTGAGGTAGTGGGTGCTATAGACTGCATACACATATGCATCAAAGCAATAACTTGTGATCAGGGTAGGGCCTACATCAACCACAGGGGCAGCCCCTCCATCAACTGCCAGGTTGTATGTGATTCCCAGGGCATTATAACGAATGTGTGTGCTGGCTTCCCTGGAAGCTATGAAGATTCCCACATATGGCATCTGACACAGCTGTACCAGAGATTTGCCAATGGGGACATCCCCTACGGTCACCTAGTGGGGGATGCTGGTTACTCACTGGAGCAGTTACTGATGACACCCATCAGAAATGCACACACACCTGAACAAGAACGCCATAATGAGGCAGACCAGACTTATAATAGAGCATGTGTTTGGGATGCTCAGTCACTGTTCCAGTGTCTGGACACATCTGGTGGAGCCTTACAGTACTCACCAGCTACATGTACCCAGATTGTTATGGTATGTGCCATGTTACACAATATGATCCTGTGGAAACAGCTGCAGGAGGACTGCATGGGGCAGGGCCACACAGCCCCCCTCACCAATGCCAAGGCCTGCACAGGCACAGAGTGACTCGGAGAAGGAACAATCTGAACCTGCCCCATTAGGCAGATAGAGGCATGCCCAGTATGCTGAGGCGGTGGCAAAGAGACAACGCATAGCACATACACTGACACAGTAGGGACCCAGGGAATTACACCTCTCTCTGATTCGCACATGCAGTAAAATGGATGCCAAACATGACACTACCTGTGCTCAACCTTGTATAGGGAGTCTACTATGTGCATCTGACATAGGCAGCCCTCCAGCACCATCTGCAAGTCTGGCACACCCTCAAGGTAAGTCAGTCAACCTACCAATTGCCAAATGGAGTTGAATGTGGCATTACCTATATCTATGGTATGGATGTGAGCATACAAGGGAATAGGGTGGCTAAATGTTATGGCAGCAGACAGTAGACACCATAGTGGCACCATGGTATCTGTAACACATACTGGAGTCACCAAAGTAGCCAGTACTACACAGGGTGACAAAACCCACTGCAGGAAATGTGCTGAGTGACATGTGTGTCCATATGACCCACAAATGCCAGTCAGGGTGATTCATATACCCAACAACAGTCTCAGACAGCAGGACAGGTGTAGACAAACCCAAAGAGATCCTGTGCTATGGCCTCTGAATGATGGTTATGGTTAACCTCCCCCCAGGCCTATACAAACAGAATACAGCAGGTCAGACAGTGGGATGTTAGTTCTGAAGGGTAGGAAGTCAGACACTAATATGTAGGGTATCCAAAGCTACGATCTGTAGTACACTGGTATGTCTCTAGTCAGCATGATAGGTAAGAATACAGAATGAAATGGACTACCTGACATACCATTACCATCATAGCAAATGTGCACAAGTGTTAAGTGTGCCCCCATCCGACGTAGTAATGTAATAGTCAGGTGGGCCCCCCAACCCTGTGTAGAAATGTAGAAATAGACAGGTGTGCCCTCATGTAGTAATATAAGAACAGTCAGGTGTGCCCCCCCAATCCTGTGTAGAAATAGTCATGTGTGCCCAACCCCCATTCAACGTAGAAATGTGGTAAAAAGCAGGTATGCCCCCCCCAATCCTGTGTAGAAATGTAGAAATAGTCAGGTGAGCCCCCCCCCCCATCCTATGCAGAAATGTAGGAACAGTCAATGCCAAATGCTTGATGGATACCCTGCAGAAACAGCATGCCACCTGTCTGTGTACAACACAAAGGTCTGCACTGCAGTACTAACTACATGGACTCGATCCACACATTAAATACAGATGGGCATACTGGGCATGCTGACACACACACAGAAATGAAGGCAATGTCAGTCAACAACATACTGAAAGGTCATACTGGGCAAGCTCACACACTTAAACACATGAAGGTCATGTCTGCAAACACCAGTGGATCAGACATATCTGGTAGTTGCAGTTAGTGCAGACACTCATCAGTATGCACCACTCATGCGTTTCACACACAGTGGATAGGAATGCAGACATTTATGTAAAGACAACACACTATAATAAGCCAAATGTAGACATACATAGATGTGTGGAAGAGGGTGACTGTGACAAGGAGCCGTCCAGGTCTGTCTCACCCAGCACACAGCCAAAGGGCCCCAACCACATGAGGGTCAGATGTCACTCACTGCAGATACTAGCCATATCTGTCAGTATTATAGAGTATATGGTGCATGTGCCAGCTGTGCAACATGACTGTACAAGGAAGTAGTCATCTAGCAGCTGTATACACGTACCTGTGAAATATGACCCTGTGTGTGCCTGCATGTGGCGTGTCAGCCTCTAGATGAATGGGTTATGGCCCATGCACACACACTGCCCTCCACATAGCCCTACTATGAGAAGTTTGCTAAGGTCATCCACTGTGAAATACACCTTTGGGATAGTTGTAGCCCAGTAATCTCCATGGCATGTCCCATAACTTTGTACTGCTGTAGTGTGACAAAATAGTTAGGTAGGAGTTCAAATCCCAGACATGGCCACTGTGTGTGTTTGTCTGTCTCTGTGTAGAGAGCAATGCTTTTTAGGGTAGTCACACTCCCGACAATTCAAATGCTCAACTTTGGCAAGGCTACTGATGTCATCCACCTAGAAATACACCTCTGGGAAGCTTGTAGCCCAATAATCTCCATAGCGTGTCCTGTAACTGTGTACTGCTGTAGAGTGATAAATTAGTTAGGTAGCTGTTCTACTCCCACACTTGGCAAGAGTATGTGTGTATCTGACTCTGTGTAGAGCGCAATGCTTTTTGGGTAGTCACACTCCCTACAATTCAAATGCTCAACTTTGGCAAGGCTGCTGATGTCATCCACCTAGAAATACAACTCTGGGAAGGTTGTAGCCCAGTAATCTCTGTAGAACATCCTGTAACTGCGTACTGCTGTAGTGTGATATAGAACTGTGGTATTCCAATCCATGGCAGTTCTGGATGCTTTGTGTGTGTTTCAATGTCTGCGTAGGGAGCAATGCATTTTAGGCTAGTCACACTTAGTACATTTCAAATTTATTTTTATTTTTATTTTACATTTATTAACCGGGGGTGTCTGACTGATCTGAAAAGGCCCTTTTTCAGCAGAGGCCCGGGGAGAAAAGCTCCACAAAGAAAAATTACAGACACATTTAGTTATTTAGACATGATCAGTATACACACAAATTACAAGAGATATGTTTTTACAGTGGTGTGCGGCACCCAAACAGTTACAGTGGAGAGAACAAACAAAAAAATATTAATTTAAAAATAAAGGTAATTAATAGATTTGTGGTGTACAGCTAAAATTTAGAACATAGGTAGAATACATACATAGTACACAGGTACAGTACATACATTGTAGATTAGCCAGTGTTTATGAGTAAGATTGAAAACTATTATCAAGTGCTCTAGATTTTGTATGTATATGCATGTATTAATGCCTTAATTTGGCAATCCTGCTGATGTCATTAATTGTGAAATACACTTTTGGGGATGGAGTTCTCCAGTAATCCCCATGGTGCATCCTGTAACAGCTCCATGCTGTAGTGTGATATTGACCTCTGTTAGGAGTTCTATAACCACACATGTCGGTTGTGGATGTTTTATGTGTGTGTCACTGTCTGTGTAGGGAGCAATACTCCCAGACATGACAAGTGTGTGTGTGTGTGTGTGTGTGTGTGTGTGTGTGTGTGTGTGTGTTGTGTGGAGGTGGGTGTGTGTGTTTTAGTAACTCATATCCTGTGTGGAGGTGGGTGTGTGTGTGTTAGTAACTCATATCCTATGTGGAGGTGGGTGTGTGTGTGTTAGTAACTCATATCCTGTGTGGAGGTGTGTGTGTTTGTGTGTTAGTAACTCATATCCTGTGTGGAGGTGTGTGTGTGTGTGTGTGTGTGTGTGTGTGTGTGTGTGTGTGTGTGTGTGTGTGTGTGTGTGTGTTAGTAACTCATATCCTGTGTGGAGGTGGGTGTGTGTGTGTGTGTGTTAGTAACTCATATCCTGTGTGGAGGTGTGTGTGTGTGTGTGTTAGTAACTCAGATCCTGTGTGGAGGTGGTTGTGAGTGTGTTAGTAACTCATATCCTGTGTGGAGGTGGGTGTGAGTGTGTTAGTAACTCATATCCTGTGTGGAGGTGGGTGCGAGTGTGTGACACCTGGGCCCAATGTGGAATGGGTTTTGGACATTTCTTATATGGGGGCCATAGTACATATCACAATGTCCACTGTACAGGGATAACAGATGTGAAATAGCCGGGATGCTGGGGTGCAAATCCATACCCATACATGACATCAAGGCCAGGCAATCACAGTTAGCAACCCCAGTATTACCCAGAGCACACTAAATCCATGTCTCATACACACATACACACACACACACACATGCCTAGGAAACAGCCAATATGTGGGTAGAACACTGAATATTGGCCACTGATAGCAACTATGGAGTGATTGCAGTGGGCTACTGAGGGCATGGCACCCTATCTATCTGTCCAATAGGCACATGCAGACAGTGCCCCATCCCCATGTTCCCCACTGGACACCTGCAACACCTGTGGTGCCATCACATATGACCAACAAAGGACATACCATGCCTGAAAACATACCCTCTATGTACAGATGCCATTAGCATGCTATCAATGTAGGTGCAGGGTAAATCTGCTGTCCATTACCAGTTCCCATCACAGGTGGCCAAGACTGGCATTTCTGATGATAATCTGTGTACACAACATGGGCCAGACAAGCCAAGTACAGTTCTACATGTCACTCTACATGCATGGGGGAGGTGTGCACATCCCAAACACCATCTATGTCATGGACTAAGGAACGCATACATGACAAGCGATGCACAGCATTGGCCACACACAATAGTCAATGAGGTGACTGGATGGGGGAAACAATACCCACCTGTGTGGGCAAATGCAGAAACTATAGCCCTGAGGCACAATGCTGACCATTGTCATGTGGCCTGTTGCCAAATTATACCCATCACCTAGCCATGCATAGCCATCTGTCAAAGTCGACCACCACACACCCGTGCAGAAATGCACCCATGCATGTCAGTACTGGCACCCAGTTTGTTTGTGTGTGTATTGTATGATGTGTATGATCACATCCACACTCATGACAACCCCCAATGGCATACTGAAGTATGCTGTCAGACACCTCCCCATATCCTTTGCCCATATCACCTCTGTATGACCCCTGTTGTGCATGTGATACCTGCACAGTAATGTGTTGTGGCAATCTCACTAGTGATGGGTTGTATTCCTGACTCTGCCAAATGTGTCAATGTGTGTGCATCCCTGTGAGAACATGGCTGTGTTGACCCTGGCACCTATTCATGTGGACAGGCAAGTGTACTACACTTACCATATAGCTATCATATCCCTGTTGCAGATGTCACTCACCATCACATATACGTTCTGAGAACTCCACAACATGTAACCTATGTAGTGCATCCAATAACTGCATAGAAATGTAATAACACTACATAGTTGTCAAGGGTTTGATGCCCTGTGCTAGTAGGTGTGTGACACAAACATGTGTAAGTTTTACTCTCCACCCCTCCCTTACTTGTCTTTGCCTCTGTCTGCCTCTCTTATTCCCTCTCTGGTGGATGAGGAGACCTACACCTGCTTTGCTTAGGCAGCAGCATGTGTATTTTAAGTGATGCTCATGATCAGCTGATGGCCTCTGCATGAATTGCAGCCCTCCCATAGCTGATTGCATGTGGAACAGCTGTGGTAACATTCCCATAGCCAATTGCATAGCAACACACTACAATATCTAGAGACATCATGTTGGTGTTGTTCCTTTTGATTCACTGTGAGCAGGAACTAGATCTGTTGCTTGGTAAACAGCATCTCAGATGGATTTGGGGTTTACCTCTAACAACATACACTGTACAAACAGGGCAACACACAGGAGGGGGATGTTCCTGACCTGACTACAGACTGTAAGTGTTGTTATACTGCATTTGGGGTAATGTTGGTTTAACAGTGTGTGTGTGTGTGGATATGGCTGTCATACATGTTTTAATACCTGCCATGTCAGTTCTATGTTTATGAGGAATCCCCATCTGTAGGGTCATCTGCAGACTGGGCAGTGTGTTGTGCATTTGGTTTCATGTGTTACACACAGAGCATCTATCTGTGAACTGCAGAAGGTAGTGTGAAGATTGCAGTCTGTAGATTGTGAAAGCCTTGACAGTTATTGATGTCATATCCCTCAAAGGACATATGTTGCAACAAACCCTGTTAAAACAGTAAATGCATGAGGTATCACAGCAACATGTCAATACTGGCCCTGTGTATGTGCTTCCAGCCACAATTCTGTCAGCCTTTGTACATATGTCGTGCATTAAGAGGTGCATATGTGCTGTACACCATCATTAGTGTCATCATATCTGATAACAAACCAGTGAGATATCAGATTGCTGCACGTTATGTACAGTAGGGTTATATTTGATGGCATTACCTGGA